>NC_042516.1:23310163-23610163 GCF_900963305.1 Echeneis naucrates
AGAGCCAAAACCTCAAAATCGAATCACTTCTCCTTGAAATAAACATTTGCATGACATTTGAAGAAATCCCTCAAGAGATGGCACCTTAACCTTTGACCTCTGAGTATCAGGTCTGAAGAAGTCGGACAGGCTGAAAACTATGAGCTGCTGTCATGGTGAGACTCCAAACATCTTTGTCTGTAATTTATTCACACATTTCACGTTTTTACTTTTTATCTTGGCCGTTCATTTGAGTTAGTCGGCTGTTCTTTGCAGGAACACAAAGCCGTTCTCCAGCCTGACCTCTTGTGCCACAGCGACTCCACACGGCTTTCCGTCCTGTCAGGCAGTTAGTTCCACCTTAAATCCCTTCTCTCTGCACCACAAATGTAAATCTGTTCTCTGATTAAGTAGCTAAATTTACAGAAAGCAGCAGGGCTCTGAATGTTGAGGAGCGGCGCCGGAGCCACTGCTCTGACACCTGCTCCAAATTAAAATGCATGAAATGTTCAAAATAAATCAACGCACCACGGCGCTGCCGGAGCACCGCACTGTACACGCACAACTGATATGTTAACACATCGGCGGTGTGGACGGGGAGGGGAGGCTTCACTTTGACCCCCATTAGTGTATGTGTAGATGTGAATTTGTCCAACAACTTTGAAAAAAGAAGATTAATGTCACACTGATCCAGAATCTGAGCTCTCTGTGATGCTAAAAAAAAAAAACCTGAGAGCAGGACATGACAGGTCTGTAATGGAAAATCGTGACATGTTCTTAGGACTCATGAACGGTGGATGAGTTTTAAAGGGTTTTCCTGGACCCGCTCCCCCGCTGAGGTTTACCAAACTGCGATAGGTTTGCTGAGTCGCAGAAAGCGTGCGTTGGCTTTCTGGTCTGGTTGACCATGTCACATTAGCAGGATTTGTGAGGACCAGGTCTGAACAGGGTTCAGGCTTAGAGCCGCTTCACAGCTGCTCAGACATGTTGGCTCCCACGCCAGAAGGAGGATATATTCAAATTGTCCTGTTAATCTGGGCCCAGACGGTCTGGTGTTTCCTGATTGGCTGCTTCAGCGCTCAGAACCATTAAAGATCATTTTACTGTATATAATAATGCCATATCAATCCTTAATAACTGCAGCTGCAGGTGGTTGGTTGTTACATTTTATTTTACTTTGGTTATTCTGGTTTACAGTGTTTTTAATCTAGAAAGTAAGAACTTCAACATGCACTTTTTATTTATTTATTTATTTATTTTCCAAGACTACCTTCTGCTTCTCAGTGATCAGAGTCTCAGTAGTTAGCTGACGGTGAGCTGATTCTGAATATGGTGAGTCATTTTAAGGCAGAATCGGCAGAAAGTACCAGATCTTTTTAGTCCAGGAATCCAGCGACGAATTCGAAAATGATCTTATTGTTGTAAAGTGGATGGTGGGTAAATAATGAGTCTTTAACCTTCACCATTAATGGATGGACGGATGAATGACCAAGTTTGTGTTGCCACAACAATAAAAATGAACATTTGAATGAAAAACACGCTTCCTGAACCAAATCGATTGAATATCTGTAAAAGGCAGTAACACCAGACCTTGTGTACATACAGTTTTTTTTTTTTTAAAGTCACCTTCACTGTGTAAATATTCCTGTTTTCCATCACCTGCCATCTTCTCCTCTTCCTCTAATACAGGTTCACTACTTTATCCGCCCCCTGACACATTCAGGCACAGATATTCTCGTCCGCCAGGTTCATTTATTATCCCACAGACAAAAATAATCATATAAAATGTAGACACAATGTACAGACCACAGAGGCTAAAGCGAAGAGAAGAGTTTGGCAGAAAGAAGAATAAGTACACGACAAAGATGGATCTTCTTTAGGGGCCACATTACAGCTCACCTGCACGTACACGCTGGACTTTTGTGCGACGGATCACAAAGGACTGTGGAGACGGTGCGTAATAATGTATAGCCTTTACTTATTTATTATTTCACTTTCCACTACCTGCCTGCTCGTCCTTCACCCATGTTAATGAATGTTATCTATCTGCACTAATTCACCATTCATTCATTTTTTTATCTTTATTTTGATTCACTTTAGTTTCATGCTTTGCTCAGAGTATATATTATGTATTAAATACCCGTAATAATATATGTATGTACTGTTGCATTGAGGCGACTTGTCAAAATATAACTAGTTAGATTAAATGCAGAATAAGAAGTTTATAAAAAGAGAAAAACACTTTGCCTTAAAGCTCTGAGCTCAACTGAAACTAAACAAACAAACAACAAAAAAACTGAACTCGTAGCACCATTTAACGTGGGTTGGAGTCCCGGTGGACTCGCTGCCACGGGGAATGTCGCCTTCTTGCCCCACCCCTCGTGTCTCATCACATCCTCCTGGATGACAGCAGCCATTACACACCCACGGATGGCGGCGGAGGAAAAGAGCAGCAGCGAGGGCGAGGAAGAGATTAAGGGGACAGGAAAGTGAAGGAGACAGGGACAGAAGAGGAGCAGGAGGAGGAAGAGCAGCTGACAGGGTGGGAAGGGAGGCGGAGGGCGAGGCGGCGTGGGGGGCAAAGTGATAAACTGATGATGGAGAACAAGAGGAAATGCTTCATACATTACAGCCTCTATCAGGAATCCATGCAACAGTTTGGACATCAGGCTGTATAAATACTGAAAACATGGACGTTGTTGCCATCAATAAGATTCACCTAAAATGAAAAATTAAATCGACATCTTGAAGGACACCAAATAGTTCAACTCAGCGGTAAAGTAATGAAAAGTGATCTCACTTGAATTTCAATGCTGTGGCAAAAGGAGAGAAGCTCGCAGTATTGGAAAATACGGTGATATCTGCAGGGTAAAAAAAAAAAAGCTCAGAGGCTCGACGGCCGAGCGACCGGAAGGATTCTGTGAGATGTTTTCTCTCATTTCTCAGCCAAAGGACGAATATCATTCATAGATAACTGCTTTCACGTTTGTTTTGGTGCTGTTGTGACCCTTTTTTCCTCCAGTCAAACCTGCTAACATCTCCTTTAGTCCCGGGTCAAATGTCTCTGCAGTGTTATCGTCTCTGGCTCTGATGTGAACACAACAACCGAGCTAGTTTATGCCTCTTTCCTCACAATCACCCGTGTAAGTGTCTCACATGGAGATGGGATGAGACGAGACAGCTCGCTCCTCTGCCGCTGTGACCGTGACCTTGAACGGAAAACACAACCCAAACTGGGAAAATCTGACGACACCACGAGTTTGACAAGTTACGCGCAGCGACGGGGCTGAAACACATCTGGGAGCTGCGTGCTGTTTTCAATATTCAGTCAGTTCGAACAGGAATGTACAAACTGGACACAGCTGATGTTAGCTAGAGAGCTGAATGTCTCCAGTTCTGCCCAAGTTTTAGTGTAACGTCTGAGAGTTGGGAAAGTGTTGAAAAGTGTAATGTGTTACAGCCTGGGAAGTACGAGTTGAACAGATTGCTGAACATAAAGTTGAATGCGCTTATGAAGGCTACAACGTGGTTTGATTTTGGGCCGACTGGACTCTTTTGTTGTCCAAAAAAAGACATCAAACTGCAAAAAAATGCCCAAAACAACAACAACATTCTTCTACGATAGTTTTCCACAGAAACTCACCACAACGTGAAGTCTGGAAAAGGTTGCTGCTTCTCTGTTCATTCTTTTATTTTCTTTATGCTCAGACAGCCGGGAAGTTCTCCCTTTTATTTAACAACAAAAGGGGAGTTCATTTCACAAACTTTAAAACTCTTTTTTTATTTATTTGCAAAAATCTGAATTTCTTATTTAAATTCAGTGTTGACACAGACGGAGTTTGGTTTATCTTCAAAAAAAAAAAAAAAAAAAAGAAGAGAAAAGAACAGACAACAAAGAAGCACTTGTTCGTGCTTGTGAATGTACAGGTGAGGACAGTGAGAGCTGTCTGTGCGTTGAAAGGACAAGATATTGGTGTGAAACTGCAGCCGTCAGTGTCCTTCAGCGGCTCTAACTCAATTATTTGTCCCATCTAATACAATTTTTTCTGCTCTTTCATTTGATTAGCAGCACAGAGCGTCTAATCCCTCTTCATCCCGAGAAGCCTGATCATTTACTTCTGTTTCTGTCTGTGTGGCATGTCCCCTAAAAGGTCACCGTGTCATTGTGAAGGATGGGGACGCTGCTGCCGCTCATTATATTATTCATTTTTGTCATATTTGGCCTGTATCTGCTTTTGGTTGAGAGTGTGAAACTTTGCATGCATTTAATTGTCTTTGTTTGTTTGCACCTGTGCAAGTGCGGCGTCGGTGTAATCTCATCTCCTGAGATAATCGCCTGTGCCTGTGTCTGATTGTGTGTCTCTCTGTTTGTGCGTTACCTGGCCGTGTTGCTGCATTGCTGCCGCATCAACGAGCGGACAAGCCTTCATGTGCTTCACCTGCCTTTTTCTCTCCCCCTAATCACGGCGTATTGATCACACGTCCACTGGATCAATATTTGTTATGCATGGCATTTTCCATCCTCCATCAATATCTGGAGCCATCAGAGATGACTCCACTGGGGAAATGGATTATTTGTCCAAACTGCAGGTGACAATAGCAGAGTGAATTTGTATGAGGGAACTCGGGCAATATGTCTGCCTGCAGGCTGACTTCTTAATATCTGCAGCAACAGTCAAATATGATTTTGTGACATTATTCAACAGTAATGTGGATCCGTATTAACATTCTGGTGGCGGCGTGTGCGCTCTGTCGCCGGCGAGGCCACAGTCTGCAACTCAGACAGCCATCTGAAAGGAAGAGAGAGGAATGAAGTCAGAGACTTCATTTGGTAAATGCAGCCAGTGCCGATGAACAGGGAGGAAAAGTCTGAGTGAACACTGTTGAAATACTCTCCTGGGGGGAAATCATTTAACTTTGTTCTGTGCTGTGATTTCAATCCAGTTTGCTTCTCGGTGGGCGAACGGGGGGAAGTAATTAGTTCATAAACGTTTACGTGCTGCAACTCTTTGGCTGCAGTTCAGTATTATTTATTCTGAATTATTGGATGTAAAAGACGACATGCTGTGAATGAAGTGCTCGTTTTTCATTCAGTAATCGCACATGATGTTTTCACGTGACTTCAGAAACGTTGCTGCTGATTGGTGTTAACGCTCCACGGTGTCACGCGGCGGCTTTGAAGCTTCCGCTTTGTCTTTTGGACGTCAGAAATTTTTGCTTTTTAAGATCAGAAGAAACCGTGTTTGGAGGAGCTTTTCCAATTGACTTCAATAAAATCTGATTTCTTTTTCCAACTAGAGGAGTCACCTCCTGATGGTTACTGGATAAAACGCAGGTTTAGAGCTTCACTCTTCACGAGATCATGAGTCAACATCCAGTTTTATAAACGGTCGACAGCAAAACAAACAAATATCACGTTCAAATTGGAGAATCTAAAGTTTAAAAACTGAAAACTGGACTGAAGTTTTTTTTAATATCGATGTTTGTAGCACAACACTTTCAAAAAAAAAAAAAAAAAAAGGTTCAAAGTTCTGTTTGTTCTTTTTGTTTGGTTGTTTGTTGGAAGATTTGCTTTGACATAATCTGTGAATACCCAGATGTCTCATCGCGATGTGCCGAGCGAGCTCACATTAAAAAAACACTATTAAATATATAAATAAATAAAAATGATTGTTTCCTACTTAACGGCACAGAGTCATCATTTGGCAGCAGAACATCGATGTGATGACTTAATGCCGTCTTATTCCGGCTCTGTCTGTCAGCAGAAGCGAAGCTGCCAGCTGTCCACTGGAAGGCCCCTCATATGTTATCTCCAAGCAGCAGAGAGTAAAAGGTGCTAATATTAACATTTGTTCCAACCCAGCAGAGAATTCTTCCAATAAATTCTTTTTTGTTGTTCACTCTGCCTGTCGAATCGTGTATCATCCAGTTTCCACTAATGCTTCTATTACTAAAGGAACCCCCCCCACATAAAAACTTCACCCCCAATTGTTTCACCATCACACATTCTGCTTTCTTTCCAAAACAAAACAAAAACAATTTCCACCCTGATCTTACCCTGGTAAGCCCACATAAGAGTCAACGTCAACAACGACAACGACAACAACGACAACCACCAAATCCTTAATCGTGAGTAATTGCATCAAAAACTCATATCAGTTTCTTCCCAAATGAGTCAACAAAGCAAATCCCCTGAATAAAAAATGGCAACATGCCAGCAATCGTTAAGCTTTTCTAAGCGGATGGGCTAATTACTGTACATCTGCAGAGAACGGGGGAGGTTGGCATTATTGTGGCGGATTTCCCGCTGCTGTCTGCTGAGCTAATGGGGACCTGCACCGCGGGCCCACAACTTTGGTGCTCATTTAAACTCCTGATGAAGTTGCTTGAAGCTGCCTGACCTGCACTTTGAAAAGTGTGATGAACTTCTTCTTTTCTTTTAAATGTTTTTTTTTTTTTTTGTGTGTGTGTGTGTGTCGTGAACTCTGACAGTGTGAAACAAATCAATTGTCGTGAGCGAGCAGCTCATCCGTCATCTAGACGCCCGCCACGTGACGCACATTTAAACCGTAAACATTCAGCAGGAATGACCGCTCCTCAACATCAGCTGCCCTCATTTACAGATTCATGACATGTTGCTCATTTACAACATTTATTAAAATAGAGTTCCGTGTTTTGTCGAACTACAGATTTATTCAGTTCTTATGCTAAAGTTATCGTTACTCTTTAGATACAACACAAGATGAACTGTTGCCTTTAATTCTACCCAGCAGACCATTTCCAGAGAATCCCTTGTCTGCAATCTGAAGCCACGAGAGGTGCTGAAAAAGGTGGTAACTATGACGACTGCTGCGGCGGGAAGTAATTACAGAATGCAAAAATAATGAGTGGCTGCAAAAATGCTGACTCTGAATTGAGGCGTATCAGAAAAATGATTTGATCTGAGTAAAGTCTTCAGGAATACAGCAAAACCGTCTCTCCACATATTATTAAAATAAAAGGTGGAGCTGAGCTGAGAGCTCAGAAATGAGCCTGAGGAGGCAACTCAGCTGCTGACACATCTGGATTTTCTCTGCCCTCAATAATCTAGTTCCTGTTGAGGAACTTTTTTGAAGATTACGACGACTGACACGAGTGCAGATGAAGAGTGACATGGCAAAAATGAACAACTCAGTCAAGTCGTTCAGGAAGTTGTCTAACACAAGTATATATTTATAACTCTTTTTAAAATGTGCACCAACCAAAGTCATGAACTCTGACCAAACCTTTTTTTTTCTCCAGTTGAAAATGATTTATCTCACTCTACATTCACACAGAATGACAAAAAGAAAGAGACAGAAGGCCGAACTTCAATCAGATATTTAGTTCTGTAACTATGCAGAATACAGCACACAATCCAACAAATTGCTTGTTCGACTGTTAATAATGACACTTTCCCACCATCAGAGAAGCCCTGCGCTGTTGCTCATGTCAGATCTGACACTAAACACCAAGATAGGAAGCAAAAGTTCTCTGTGAGAAGAAGTTCAGAGGCTGTTGATCACAGAACTGTTAGGAAGGACTGCGTTTTGACTGCTCATGTGAGACTCTGCGATGGTCAAATTAATGGAAGGGAGCACGGAGTGCATTTCTGTCATACTTGTACCAATTACACAAAGTGCTTTACAGCACACAAACCCTTTCGCACACTCCTTCACGGCCGTGACAGCAGAAGCTGCCACGTGAGCTGCAGACTCTCGAGGACTACTTCACATGATCAAACCTTCAGACGCCTGGACGGCTCACCTGAGTGATGCCGTCTTTCTTTGGGTTATCACTGAGACTCTTCTGATCTGGAAGCTTGAAGCTGGTGATGGAAGAGCTTCCCTTTCATAAAATATGACGCTTCAACTGGCACGAAGCATTAATATTTACAGTCCTGAGATGTTTCCTCCTGGAAAGCGGGACCAGGACAGATTTACAGAACAACACGTGTCGCCGGACAGCTCAAGCTGTGTATTTGCAGGTTGTTTTGTTTTGACCTTTGCCTTGTTACACTCTTTCCTCCTACATATTCCAAGAACGTCTGCAGTGGCATTTCGCCTCACGCATGTTAATGTCGCCACAGACGGGCAGAAGCTGTCCTCCAGCGAAAAAGTCGAGCCCGTCGTGACCATTTCGGTGTCCGGCGCCTGCAGTGGTGCGTGTTGACACGTTTTACATGAAGTTAACAAAGATGGTCCAAATATAACCAAGAGATTTTAGTCAAACGAATCATGACGATATTATAACAAGCTTAACCCCAAAGCTGCTGCTTATCAGACAGATGTGTGTCGGATCGGTGATGAAGTGAAAACCAAAACTTGTGTTGTATACATTTGATGATTACAACTGCATTAGCTGCAAAAAACAGAGTTGTGTGCGTCGCTGCTGTTGATGTGAGAGATCATCGGAACGGCTGCCAGAGGAATCACTACATCACCTCTGTGACATATCACATTACCATCACATTGCTCAAACAAACAGATTACATTACTGCGCTAAATGTCATGAGTTATGGCCATGTTTACGGCAACGGGTGTCTTATAACACAACCAGTGACAAAAGAGCAACAGAATCTCTGACACAAGTATCAATGAAAAGCACTTCAGGGTCCAGAACTGTTTGGCATTATAGAGCAGCTGCTCCGTCACGAGTTAGTTCATATCTGCAGATAAAAGCGCGAAGATACTCTTCATAAAAGCACCGTGAAAAAAAAAGAAGAAGAAAAAGATCAGACTTTACAAAAAGAAGCCAAAAGAAGGTGAGCTCGTCTGCGTGGCCTTCTCTCTCTCCCTGTTGGAATCCATTCTTTCGCCACTTCATCAATAAGTCCTTCTCGTCTTTCAACATACGCCTGACAGCAGAGTCACAGTCAGAGTCTGAAAAGGTTTATTCACACAATGAGCAAAGAGCAGAGAAAAACACAATGACATCATGCTGTTGGTGACTCATGCAAACGTGTGATTCAGCCTTTTAAAGTACAGCGTACGGGGCTGAACATCTCCTTCCATTGTCAAAATGTCCAAAGTGTCCAGGATTTCACGTGAAGCTATAATTTAAGACTAATGAAGATTACAGCGCTGTAATAAGGCTATTCAAGAAAATTTCGGATCTGCACTTTGCTGCAGCTGTTTCATTGTCAGAGATGCCACTGTGACACATGTTGGACTTTAGGGGTGAAACTGAAAGAAATAAAGCTTTTTAAATGTCAGCCAGTCAAGTTTCTTAAAGTTAGAGCCAGGAAGAATAATAACTTTGTGCAGTTAAATGTGAAACTGACCAGTTCCTTCAGAAACAACGGGCAGGAGATCAGTCAACCCGGCTCGCACTCCTTCAATCACTGTCTGGAGTCAGCCCCATCGTCCACGCGCCGTCGAGCATGACTTTGTTTAGGTATGCATGACCAGAGATGTGATGAATTTACATCCATCCCCTAAGCCCTGAATCCTGACACCCGACAGGAAACACAGGTAGAGATGGAGACTCAACAGGGACCTCCCGAACCTTCACGTGTTTTCTGTTTTGGCGTTCCTCTCCCCTGTTGCTGTTTCCTCCTTTATTTTCTGAACTCCTGGTCCGAGGACAGCGGCCGTTATCAGCTGTGCCCTCTGAGGCTAATTTGTGATTATGTGCTGGAAAACACACGTGGCTTCACTGCATCTTTGGAACTTCCACACAACCAGCGTTAGCACTGAAGTCTGTTTCTCCACTGGAGTTAGCGTGCTAAACAGCTAGCCCTGAGCCATCTTAGTGCTGATCAGCAGAAAAGCTTAAATAACCATTTAAGTCCTGTTAATTAAGGCTTTGAAAAATATCACCAGTCAGTCATAATCTCACCTGAGTCTTTTGTTTTAATAATACATGAATGAGCTGCAGTTGTGTCATGCTAAGCTAAACAAACTCACTGGTTTAGAACTGAGAACTTTTTCTCATCTAGTTTTTTACATTCAAGGCCAAATTTAATGTAAAAAGTTTAAGCACAAGGTCAAACACACACAATCCACTTTTGAAGTGTTTAGAAAACGGAAAGGCGGCCATATGTTCGGCGCACACACGTGCATGTGTATGTGAACATGTTTGTGTGCGGATGTATGTAAATGCAGTTTGTGGCTCATCTGCTGCGGGCGTACGGTGCATGTGACAGGGGCCATAACCCCGAGTCCCAGACCGCCACCAGCAGCCGGGGCAGCGCCAGCTGGAGGGAGCGGATCAGAGCTGGAGCGATGACGCAGCCGCACGAGGCCTCTCAGCACTTTGTCTCCGCTTCTCCCATTATGTCCCAACCATCGGCCGTGCAGATGGAGGGAAGCGAAATGAACATTATTCACTCCGAAGAGGAAACGAGTGTGAATTTCCACGCTGCCTATCAGATGGTTCTTTGAGAGTCCTTGATTTCTGCAGTCACTTTTCGCTGTGCTATTGATCGGCAGTGTTTGAGAAAGCTCGCAGATCTCCTCTGTTTCCCACTCACTTTTATCACAAAGGCCCAGGTGGTGCTGCTCTATAGTCTGAGCAAATAAAGAAACAAGATGGAGCATCCTCTTTGTGCTACAGAAATACTGAGCCCAGCTGCCGCGGTCTACGATGGCGATACTGAAATCAGTGACACAACATTGTGTCTACCGTCTGACTTTGAGAGGCGGAGGAGGAGGAGGGGAATGGCGTCGTATGAAGCCTCGAAGGGAAGGAGGCGCAGACAGAAGGCAGGAAGAGGCTCATTAAATATGAAGTTAAACTGGGGAGAAACGGTCTGAGGGGATCCGAACAACACGACAGGCAGCACGTGTCCGCCTGGTCACCAGGCCTCGACGCCGTAACAGCTGTTGACTCCGTCGCACAATAGCAATCAATTAAGAGTGCGGCGGCTGCCAAAGGTCGGCGGCTCTGTCTCGTCCAGGAGCGTGTATCGTGCTGGATCAGACTGCGGGCTCTGTTGCCCCAGTACCCGCCCGGGTGCACGGTGCCCACGGCCTCGGTGGCACCTCAGTGCAACGTCACAGGTTGACACTACACGCCTCTTTTCTTTGCATTCATTCTTCAGCCGACTGTAAAAGCACTTTAATGTCATTCCATTAAAGTCATCTAAACAAACAATGTCGCGCAGACCTGCATTATCAGGGAGATAATTTAAAACTGCCGAAGCAACGCGGCGTGTCACTTTGAAATCACTCGGGCTTCTTCAGAATACAGAGCTGAGGATTCATTTTCTTGAGACTTTTTTTCTTTTAGGTAAATCATCTCCTCCCTCTCTGAGCGGAAAAAGTAAGATGAAGCGATGCAAGAAATAAAGTCCTCTGAAACCCTCGGCATTCATATTTCACTCTAAGATATAGAACATGATTACACATTTAGATAAGAAGATCTATGCAATTACCCCCCAGGACATTGTGTGTGTTCTTCAGGCTGTTGACCAGCCCCCGTGTGTGACTCATTGGCTGCTTAGTAAATGTAATCCATGATTACTGCACACCGAGGAGCTGGTGTTGGGGATATTTCTGTGGATTAAAAATGGAAAATCAGGGCAATGTAAGACGAAGAGCGTGTCACGAGCAGACAGGCAGCGAGGAGAGAATAACAATGAGGAGCAACAGACTTCAGGTGAAAGGAGCTCAAAGATTTTTGTGCCGCTTCTGGGCAGATTCAGTGGGAAAATAAAGGAGACTTCTGCTGTTAAAGGTCTCTATCAGAGTGCCCACCCATCGAGATGTCAACGTCTGAGGCCTCCAGTTGCCATCTTGGTTTTTATAAGCCACTCCCCGCCTCATGGGTTATTTTCCTTTAAATGGGAGCAACATTTAAGGGAACAGGACCAAACGGGGCTCAGTCTTGTTTCTCGCAGTCTGAGGGGCCTTCAAGTTGCCGTCCGGGCGCCCTGAAAAGATCAGAGCTGAAGTCCTCTTTTCTTTTGTCGCACGAGGCCACAGCATGAAAAAATGTGAAAAAATATATATATATTAAGGGGGCTCTCTACTTTCTGAATATGTCCAACTTTTCTTCCATAAATATTTATGTATACACATTTATTTTCATCCAGCTCAGCTGGATTGTCTAGCAGGACGAGACGTATTTTCATCATGTGTTAGTTCAAATGTCTGCAAGTATTTAATTTGAACAAACAGAGTGAACACAGTTCTTCATCCAGCCAAAGTTTTAGTCCACAAGACATAAAAAAACAACTTTCTTTCTTTCCAAAGGCTTTGTGACGTGCTCCTGGATTCACGCTTTATTTTTATGCACACACACACACTCTGATGGTGACAGAAAGAAATAGCCATCTGGGTATTTCTACGATTCCTCACAAGCCGCTGAGTTCACATATCTCGTCTCTCTTTGTTCATCCAGTTTTTTTAGTTTCTTTCTTAGTTGTTCCAGACAGAAAACAGAAAATGCAGACAGAGCTTTAGATAAAAAGGAGCAGGGTGGAGTAAAAAAAAAAAGAAAAAAAAGGAATATATAGAAAGCGACAGGACAGAAGCCGAATGCTTTGGCTGCCATTTTCTGAAGGCAGACTCTGAACTTTAATTCATTGTGAAAAGTTGATTGTGTCCACAGCACAGAGAAAGAAAGAGGGAGGAAGAGTGGATGAAAATGGAAGGAACGGACTACACGAGGCGATGTCGCTCCCTTTTTTCTTTTTCCCACACTGTAAACACGATGTGCATAAATATGCAAAGCCTGAACAAAATATGTTGAAAATGTAATTTTCTCCACTGCTATGAATACGTGAAGATTTTGTGTCAGCAGCGACTGCTTAATTTTGAAATATCACAGCGGTAAAGAGGTGTGGGATGTGTTTCTTTCCAACTAAGAATCGGCATTTGGAGGGAAATTATAGATAATCTTATATTAAAGGGAGCTGGAAAATCCATAACCAGCCTTAACTAACAGAACAGCCAGTGTGCAAGATCTGACAGCCATTTCAGATGAAACCGCAACTCCATCAGCAGAAGCCCAAAGCCAATTTCAAAGAAAAACACTGCATTCCCCGCAAATATAAGGCAGGATTATGGAGCTCCCAGACCCCGGACTTCAGACCGACGCAGTTTGGGTAATTGCAGAAATGATGTCAAGATGACGGGGAGTGTTAAAAAAAAAAAGACATCAAGGTTACTGTGACACCTTTTCATCTTGAGGGACGGTCTTCGTTCTGTCTGGAAATCCATTCAAAGTCAAGAGGTTCAATAGTAATATAATGGAGCAGCAGAGTGCAGAAATGAAACCATAGCAACGAGGTTAGAAGCTAATCAAGTGCCAAAATCAGAGCCAACAGCAATGATCATACTGAACGGGGGAAGTTGAGATGTCTCCTGAACTCATAATCCTCCCATTAAAGGTCCCAGATAGTCCAAACATAGATGTCTCTGTCCATGTCCTCTGTGGTGATGAATCAGGTCCAGCTTTCTTATTAATACAGTGAAAGTATCAAAGGTTTCAGAAAGTCAGCCTTCCAACCAGCCGCCAGGACACAACGAAGCAGCCGACCTGGTCGCACCATTCAACCTTACCGGCCAATCAGAAAGGACAACCAACCACGCAGAGAGGCTTTTTGGTCCTTAAAACTACAAACATATTATAAACATTCAGAAGTTGAAATATGGGACCTTTAAAGCTGTTTGTTAGTTTGGTCAACTTTAACTTTGTCCACAGGCACACACACATAATGACACCAAGAAACAACCCCACTAAAAAACAACAACAAAAAAAAACAAAAAACCCACAAACAACATTTCTTTACTCCTAAAATGTTTGTGGGTTGAAACTGACCAACAAATGGACGGTCACGGAGGCTGACAAATGCTGCTAATGGCAGAAGGTCGAAGACGGGTTGACCTCGTGTTTACTTTCAGGTCTCTGTCTTCCCAGAGTGCACCGAGGGCAAAGACTCCGGCGCCATTAGAAGGCGCTCGTTGACTGTGACACTGTCGTGACCTCCTTTTAAACAGCAGCGCTGTCCAGAGGAGCCCAGGAACAGACATCCACGTTCACGAAAACTCATTCAAGCTAGTTAGCGCACAAGCTGCTTCATTTTGTCCACCCCATTTAAAAATGTCACAAACATCAGCATTATTTACGTATGTCAATCAATGAAGGCCTTTTCTACATAAAAACCAAAGAAGACTCCAACACAGAAACGTTTGTGTTGTTCTGGAGCTGATTTCGAGTTTCTATCTTTATCTGATCAGGAGTTCAGGACAGTCCGGGGCCCCCGGTTGGGGGTCTCTTAGCTGGTTGGCAGCGATGCTAACATTTCTCCTGAGAAAGATGAAAGGACATTTCAGCAAACTGTCAATTTGATCCAGAGACAACTTTTAATAAATAAACTGAGCTGCTGAATTCAACGATTCTTTGATGATGAAACATTTAAAATCAAACAGAAACAAACATCCAGGTCTTTAATCACAGTTTGATCTTGGAGCTGATGAAGAAAAGTTGAAGACAAAAAGTTCCTCTTGTGTGTTTGGGTCGTTCTACAGCTGATCTGAAGTTTCTATCTTTATCTGATCAGGAGTTCTGCTCATTAATGAAAAATCAAGCCCAATAATATCTGATTGTCTTTTTTCTGTCGACACAATAAACCCAGAAACATACAGGACTGATCCAGAGCCTCTGATTGGCTGTGACATCACCCACCGCGGCCAATAGGAGCGGCCGACGTAGAGATGTGACTCTGGACGTCAGACTGATGGACAGAAATAACCTCTAATTTCAGGAGAATGTCTCTCATTCCAACCATCGTGGAGCAACAACTCTGCTGCACTGCGATTTTCTCTTCTGCTTCATGTTAAAATGCAGCTCTGTGACACTTCTGGACATTTCCTCCTGCCTTTGGCCCTGAAGGCTGGACAGAAAGATGCACACTCCACCAAAATGGGAGCGACACCTGAGATTCCGGCTCCGTCTGCTACGTTGATCTGTCTTGTCGACGCCAATTGAATACACATCGAGGCGCCATCTGTGCAGGTATCTGAAGCTCTGCAACTTGTGGGAAGCTGATATCTGCTGCAGATTCAGGGAAGTAAGCGATCCACGTATATATTCTTTCATGATAAAATGAGAAATGGTATAAAAATGTACCTTTAATGTGGATGTGTGAAATTATTTGGGAAATGCAAACACAGCCGCAGCGCTGCTGCTAATGAGTTAGTTGTGCTCTGCTCTGCTCTGATGGAAATCGTAGGGAGGCTCGGTGGGGGAGGGCCGGCTGTCAAAGAGCTGCGCGGTGCGGCGCCTCCGCCGTGCCCTCGTACAGCCCGGATGAAGTGGTTCCATCCATCTTGTTGGCTCCCAGTAAAGAACAGTCTCATTTGGCCTCTGAGCCGATGACAGATGGGAGCCGCTGCAAGCTTTTCTCTGAAAAAAAAAAAAAAAAGGCCGGGACCCCTGGAATGAACTCCCAGTGTCGAGGGAGGAGGGGGCAGTGACCCCGAGTCATGAGACGGTGCAGATACGTGGAGCGAGTTCACACTGATCCATCTCCAACAACAGTATGAACCAGCACACAGAGGTAAATCTGGAGCAGCCCACGCCTTAATGAACCATCTTATACGAATTCAAGTCATGCCAGCTCTTTAATCGTTGAATTTCCTGCACATAGTGTCCTTGTTCTCACTGTTGTCCATCTCTGTCTGCTTTGGACATTCTATTAAAATACACATAGAAAACAATCAGCCTCACTGCGACATTGTTGGCACCAATGGCAGCCTAATTACAACATGTCATTTCGCAGCCGGGGGGGAAAGGGTGGGGGGGCGCCTTCAGGACTGAAAAACATTCATTTTCATGTCAGGAGCAAAGCAGCCAGCAGATATTTTGGCAAAGTCACATGATGAGGGCTCGTGGCAGAGCTTGATTTTGGGGCGACACCGTTTGTATGTACGTGCGTCGGGCTTTACATCCAGTTATTTCACTTTTCAGAGAGAGTTCATCTCTGATGCCGTCTGTGGGTTCATCTCAGGTCGACCTCTGTTAAAGGCGAAGTCTGGGATGCCAAACCAAACAGACACATACGTTGGTGGGTTTTGTGTTTCTGTTGTCGCCACGGGCACAACAGCCAGCAACACGCACACAATATGAATACAAAAGTTCATTAGGATGAGGAGATAGGAAATACACTGTGTGTTTCACTTCACGACCTTCAGCACTTTACGAGGTCTTCACTCAGAGTGGTTCATTGAGCGTCGGAGAGAGTGTGTCACGGGATATTTTAGTTTTAGAGAAGATTCACTGTAGATATACAAAAGCAATTTCAGCACAGCGCCCTTTCAGCCGAGATGAGTATTTCAAAAACTCACTACTGGATCAATAAAGAGTCCTATCAGCTGATGTATTGCCCTGCTTGGATCCAAACTTTCGATGTCTCACGCTACATTAAGTGACACCGGAACAGCTCTGTGTGAGTTATGAAAACTGAGTGTCTCCTCCCTGCAGCATTACCCTTGGTGCCGCAGCGCAAAATAAAGAAAACATAAATAAATGAATTTAAAAATTGCACGACAGACTAATTAAAAGCATCACAAGGATGGATAAAGGCGTCGTCTCATATCTGATACGTCCGCAGCCGTTGAAAAACCTCATCTGCGTAATTACGCTCCTCAGTTTCACGACAAAGAGAGACGGAGAGCGTGGAACTAATAGCTTTCTGTCTAATTGTGTTACCTTTTCCTTGCGGGTGTCTTTGTCGTCACGGGAAGAGATAATAAACAGTTAGTGCTGACCATCTGCACCGTCAGACAAACCCGAATCAGCCCGGACTCGTCTGATTATACAGGTACTAAAATAAATGTTGCCACTTGCTAAGCAGCTGGAGAAATGGCTGTGAACTATTGATGACAAGCTTTCAGTGAAAAATAGCTTTTAAATGCACTGCACCGTGGGTGCATTACACTCTGCATCATTTTTTACTCTTGAAATTACATTATGGCTCCGTAGTCGATATGAAGTACTTGATAAATGCCATCACGGGCTCATGGAAGCCCCCCTAACCCCCTCTTCTGCTCACACACACAGGCATGCATGTGTCTAATAATGAGGTGTAATTTATCTTCTGATGAATATTGATCATTTACGTACATTTGTGGTTTAGCTCATCTCGAGAATATGTAAATGTATCGACAGGATAGAGCAGAAGCAGCTGTTATGAGCTCAGGCGATGGGCTGGAGCTAAAGTAATAATATGCAGCATATTGTAGCCTACACAATGTGTGTGTGTGTGTGTGTGTGTGTGTGTGTGCTTCTTTTTCAGCATTTCGGATGCAACAGAACATAAATTGCACAGTTCAGCTCACGATCCTCCTCCGTTGATGTGCTCTGTAGGTGTGGCCACCAGGGAGAAGCATGAGTAATAATTCATGTCTATTTTAGTCGTGGACAAATTTCAACATCGGACCGCCATCCTGGTCTCAGATTCAAGCTTTTATCTAGTTAGCATTTGAACTTCTGCCAAAAAAGCCCAGCTCGAGGTCTTGTCAGTCTATTTCAAGAGATAATAGTGTCTAAAGTTAAGCAACATTTAGGAAGTGCGTGTCTTCACCTACGACATGAGCACGTTTTCAGGGAGGACTAATCCAAATGAAACACCCTGAACTGAATCCTGCCTGTAATCTCCCGTGTAAACTTAAATATAGGACGCCAATTAAATGTTAATGGAAAACCTGCAGCACCAGAAAAGGATAAGGATTATTTTAGACCTGAATCAACATGGGTTTTTTTCTCTTTTTCTCATGGTTGTTTATTATATTGTGTGTCTGTGAGTCAGTAACCCAATCTGCTTCTCTTCTCCTCACAGTAAATGATGCCGGCTGAAATGAAGCTCTGTTACACCATCTCTCACACTTTATTGACTCCCAGCATCATTTGTGTTTTCTCTCAGCCTCAGTTTCACAGTACAGTCGATGCAACAACAAAACAGAAAGCAGAGCCTCGAAGTAGCAGAATCACAAAATCGCAGTTCAGGTTTTAAACCCACAAAACAGCAACGACGTAAACGCTGAGGTGAGTTTGTTGAGGGGCCTTAAACCGAAGTGGGAAGTATCAGGCTAAATGATCCGTTTTTCTGAGTGAAACTTCTGCTGACCGTTGAAATGGATTTGTCTGAGTTTCTCCACATTTTCATCCTCTTTCAGATTAAGAGGGGAGTTAATGAGAGTACACTACTTCAAAGTAATGTGCGATTTAAAGATACTAGTTTCGTACACGCTAAGCAAAGAAGTGTCAAGTGGCGCGCAAGCCCGACGTCACAGCAGCAAGAAGAATTAAAAGCAAAGGGATTTAAACACTTTTGGCCAAATTCAGTTTTGGGATTAAAACTAATAAATAAAGCTTCTTCTCTTTCTTCACCCTGTGTGTGTGTGTGTGTGTGTGTGTGTGTGTGTGTGTGTGTGTGTGTGTGTGTGTAACTACTAATCCGCCACTGAATGTTACTTTCATGTTTTGGCACGAATTGCTGCCTCAACAAAAGTTCACACTGAGCCCAAGTGCATCATGGGCCTATGAAGTGGTTGCGACTTTGTGTGTCATGCAGCTCGGGAAAGTAAACTCGCACACCTGTCACAACAGCAGATGTTGGCTCTGTCAGTGTTTAAACATTTGCGGACAGCGCCGAGGCAGCAAGTCCACATCAGATGATGACTCGTCACCACTGGGCATAATTACAGCGTCTGAGCGGCCAGATTTGAGGAACATCACACAAAGCATGCTGCAGATAATTCACCATAATTTACCTTTATAGTGTTCTCCTTCTGGGACATACCTGCCGGAGACTAAAGACACTTTACTTGTTAATTTGCTCAAAATAATTATAATAAAAAAACAGCCTCATCAGGAGGTAGAAATGAACCCTCTTGCCCTTTTCTATTATTTATTCATGTCAGCATTCAAATCAGACCCATTCTGTCCTGCAGCTAGCTAGCCAACTAGTTTTGTGTCATGATCTCTCAGCGGAAACATTAACTGTGTGCAAGCAGCAAAAGCAACTAATACCTAATTCAGTTTAAACAAATAGAAATGAGTGTTATTATGAATGCTGTTTCTTCAACAGCTCACAGTAATAAATATTTCGGATGTGGGATTTAAGCTAAAATCTCGTCGGCAGGAATGAAACCGTTGGACCTGAACAGAGACCCAGCTTGGTTTGAACTGCACCAAGTTTACTTATTAGCGTCTTCAGCAAGTATACTTCATATGGAAACATTAAAATTCATTGCAAAATGCATTTCACTGGAGAAACATTCCGGTATCAGCTCTGGGCCAGAAAAACACAGCACCTTTCCATCATTAGCTGCCATTATGGGGGCTGTAGCTTCACAGCGAGGCACCGAAGTCACACTTTAGAGGTTAGAATGTATTTATGACGACACCTCGCGTACCTTGTTGCTGGTTTAATGATCCTCAGCGTACTATCGCACACACCACTAAGCTCCCAATGGCCAGCCTGAGCCACAATTTCCTGAAGGTCGCACAATGTGAATACAAAGAGCTGCTCAGTCAAGACATTACCGCCGATAACATTTTTAAAGTCCGCCCGGCGCCACCATTTGTTTCGGGAAGTGGAGTGACCTCACAGGTGGCTTAACGTGTTGCTCGTTGTGCTGTAAAGAGCTGATTGTGTTTTATATCCATCTTTTCACGGGCCACTAAACCGACAACGCCACAAATGCACCTTTGGTTAAAGCCTGAAGGAAGAGAAGTAATGTGAGAAGCAAAAAGGGTTGAAGACACATAATGAGGTCTGCACATGCTGGAACAGTTTGGATTTCTACACCGATATTCACAGAGAAAATAAGTATTGAGCGACGGGCAGATGATACTAGTAGATCCACTAAACAAGTCTCACCATGGAAACTGCAGATGAGTCCAAAATCACATGCGTGCTACGCCTGGCAACTGCACCCTCAGGGTTTGTCGCTGCACCAAGGCAGAGGTGGCAAATGCAAATGTTTTAAAATAGTTGAGTGGTCACTCACAGCAAGTGTTGTGTGTTTGTTCCCTTCTTTTTTTTTTGTCTGGTCTGAGTTCGGGGGGGGAGTCTTTCTGGAGTCGAGGTGGCAGGAAGGCATCAATACACCATCTCACTGAGGATTAGCCATTTTAATTACTTCCACCTTTCTGCTATCACCATCTGCTTTGAGCCTGGATGAGTTCTCCTCCAGCAATTTGCCATTTTAAATCAATTGCACCAATCTGCGTTATGTTGGCACGATAAGCCGCACAAAGGTATTTTCTGGCCTTTGTAATCCAGTTTGTGTCAAGCAGATAAGGTTATTACATCCTGCGGTAATCTTTGCATGTTTGGCAACCCCCTGACTAACTCGTTCAAAGGGGGGTGTTGTTACAGGGAGGACCCAGCGAAATAAGAACAAAAGGTTTGGGAAAGAATTAGATGTTGTCAGATTGCTCCTAATGCTTTGCAGATTTAATGAGATAACCCTAAATACCAGCTTAAGTCATTACGCTTTCATCTTCTGCAGTGCTGTCGTTAATGTTAATGTGAGTCTGTGTGGAATTTCCTCTCCTTTTGAAGCTCCACTACAATGACCGTTCTTTTATGCTCAAATCATATTTATGCGATTGATTTTTTTTTACAAGTGGTGCACGCTCGACAAGATCAATCCAGTTTCTTGCTTAACACAGCAAATAGCAGCAAACACGCCTGTTGATGAAATGATACTCAATACAAAGTCTCGATGTGTTCAATGCCACAAGCAGTCGATGGCCTTGCGGAGAAGGTGAGTCTGCTTCGTGTTTCGCAGCCTTAGAAAAACACACTTTCCTATTCATTTGAATGAGAAAGTGTGTCCAAACTTTTGACTGGTGGTGTATTTCATAGTGCAATTTGCTTCCTGGCAGAGTTCGAGAAAATCTACTGTAGCTCTACGCTGACATAAATCAATAGTCCGGAAACTCAGTAATTGCAACAAGAATAGGCTCAGAAAATCACTCATCCAAAATGTTTACCTAATTAGATTAAGCTAACTGGAATGGATGTGGAGGTAGGTGCTGGTGAAAGTGTGTGACACTGTCTGTAAAAGATGGATGACCTTTGAACCCCAGGAAGACAAGGCCGGTGAACGTCTGGGCAAAGTGAGGATGGAGGGCTCATTATTGGCTTTTCACTGTCAGCTTCAGCGGCTTCAATGACACCAAGGACTCTGTAATTCCCTTTCAGTCGCTCCTCTCAGCCTTTCTCACTCAGTCCATGACAGACAAAAATAGAGATGGAGGATTAGGGAGAGTTCAGCAGACAAAAACAGCAACAGGGGAGCGGAGGCGAGATAAGGGACCCGGCAGACGAAAATAACGACAAAGGATCGAGCAACATGGTGCCCCGAAGGCGACGTGCTAAGTAGACGGGCCGGAGGAGCCAAAAAAAAAAAAAAAAAACTGTCGAGGATGAAGAAGCTAGAAGTGTTAATGAGGACGGGAGAGTCCGGGGCGGTTCAGTCCAGAGATGGCCTTTTTTAAACTGTAGACAGGATCCACTGGACCTCCTAATCCAGCACAAGAAGATGATCTCCTCAGGCAATAAAGGGTCAGGCACTCAGAACACAGCTTAATTTGACTTAATGATGCAGTTCTGACTTCAGAGAAATGCTGCTGCACATACGACATCAAGGGATAAAAGCCAATTTGTCTTTGAGTGCTGATGGCTATTTTTCCACAGTGAGGTTGTTCTGAATGTCGGTATCAGGCGGGAGGAAATCTGTATCATGGAGAACAAAATGCTGATTGAAGCCTTGTCTGTGCTCACTTCAGGGAAAAGCAGCAGATGTGACCGTGAATTAAAGTCGAGTATGTTTTTAGTCAGGATGCAATTTGTTCTGTGAAGCTCCGCCGGTCAATATTTGGTATATTCACAATGACTCTAGTGATTACACGTAATGTGAAATTGGTCACTCAGGCTGAATAATCTAGCCAACTCTGCAGCTTTTACCTCCTGCATTTGCATTTATGGTATATTTACTGTTCGGCTTCACTGTCTGCTCTCTCATCAACCTCATTTCCAGCAGCAACGGGCATCTGTTTCCTGCAAATGAGCTCTGATGGACCTGCTCTACACAACCGGCCCGGAACCAAACACCGGGCCGACGCAGGAGCATTTATTTTCCAAAGTGTCATAAATATTGACTTGAATGTTGCAGTTTTAGTCCATTTTAGAGTGCGATTGCATTCAAAGTGAAAAAGAAATAAATAACAGGCCCAGAGGTTGATGATGTCATTATGACCTCATCGACGTAGATGGATCGGTCAGCAAAACACAGGAATGTTGGAGAGGGAAATGTTTGTGTTGTTGTGTTGTTTCTACTGTCCATATCTGTTCCACAACCTGCACAAACCACCATCTCTACCCTCAGCATTCATCGGACGCCACCGCACAGATTCAAATTTCAAGTTTCAAGGTGAAAAGAAAAATGTTGCTTATCTAAAATGGCGATATAGTGCTGGGGTTTGGCTTTGGTCAGCTAATGGAGCCTTAACTGTTACACACCGTCAGAAACAAAGAACACAATGAAAACCGTGTAAAAGACCAATCGGGTTTCCGCAGAAGATCACATTCAGCTTAATGTTGCATTACCGCCCTGTTTCATTAGGTTTTATGAACCATTTGCTGAGCTCTGTAGTTACATGTAGCCCTCGGTGGCCTGTGATGACGAAGAGGGGTTGGCTGTCTGCCTCCTCGCTCCAAATTTGGTCCATATAACCATTTCTGCTTGTTATCGTCCCGAGTTTTTACTCAGAATAGCTTTTTACATCATGGAGCTGGGTGAGTTTGGGCCAAATCTATTTAGCTGCCTGTTACAGATCCAGCAGGAGGTGAAGGGAAAACTGACAGTCCAACTTTGCATTGTTTTACTCTCCTGATATGCCACCACAACAAGCCTTCTGCTGCTTTTTCAATACATTTCTGTTTTCCCTCTCTGTGCACATAAAAATGAATGTAGTTAGCATAAGAATTAGCAGACAGATCTGTTAGAAGAGAAGATGAGAAGTCACCACAGCAATGAGCTCTTAGCTTATTAAGATGAAGTCTGAGGAAAATGCTTCCAGATGCACGGTGGCATGTTTGCGGTGGGAAGCAGCGTTATTCAGCCCGGATCTCAGCTCTAACTCAGTTTCATGTTCGTTTTCTTTTAGCATGAGCAGCAGATGGTCTCTCATTTGTTTCCTCTCAGCCTGTTCTGCAGCTCTTTGCAAAAGTAACGTCATTAATGAACCCCAACACCATCTACTGGCAAATATAGTAATCCCTTGTTCCAAGTGGTGAACTGTGCTGTAATGAGAAGCTATTTTAGTCCTTCAGGTATCGAAGGAACTGATGATCTGACTATAAAAGTGCATGAATGTTACACACACACACACGTTATGTGAGTTACATCACTCCCTGGCTGGGTGTTTGATTGAACAGTCATTTTCCAGGAGAACTGAAGACGGTATGACTGCCAAGGATCACCTTCAGTGTCGGGAATAATTAAAATCAGATTCTCCTTCATTATGCTGCCTCTCGCTTTTAATCATTTAAGATACTGCAAAACAGCAATGAGCAGATTTATGGTTATTCTTGTTTGTCGTTGACTTTTCCTTTGTGATGCGTCGGACATCCTGGTTGGCACAAACTGGAGTAACCTGCAGCTCCTCAGCTGCCAAACAAACCAAACACGGCTGAGCGTGTCCATATGTCGCCTCGGATTTAGCCAATCAGGATTATCAAACTTATCTGCTTTCTGTTAAAGTTCTCCAGCTGAAAACTGAAGCGGGGAGGAAATGTTCCTGTGCATGAGCAGCAATTCACACCACAACTGTGGGAAAGGAAACGGTGAGGCAGATATCTGCCGAGTTAAAAATAAGAACTGGAAGAGAAAATGAAATGAACCCCCCCACCAGCAAAGAGCGACAGCTACATGAGAGAAACCATTCAAAACACAAATCCATCTCCTGTTGCCAGCACAACCTCCAGAGAGGAGAGATGGTCAGTTTGGTAAAGGATGTATGATGAAGGCAAAATTATCAAATATACTGGGAATGCTGGGAAGTGTATTTGTCCCCTCTGAGCCAATCAGGAGTTTTTATATATATATAAAAAAAAACCAAATAGATTCACCAAAGTGTCCTTTTGGCATTTCAAAGGGCATGACCCCTGAATGGAGCTAAACTGTGGTCGGACCTGTGATCCAGCAGGCATTTATCACTCCACCTCAGACCTCCGTCAGTAATTCATTCTGACTCTGTTTCTTTAAAAAGGATTACTTCCTGCTGACTTTTCTCTTTTTTTTTTTTTTAACTTATTGTTCTCATAATTTCTTTTTCTTTTTTTTTTGTCATCAGTCATTTTACAACATTTGCTTGGCTGTAACTCTTGCTGACACCATCTTTGTCTGATTTCCACAAAAGCTCGCAGTAAAAACTTCAAAGGCCGATCACTTGAACCAAATTGAAGCGTGTAGAGGTGTGTTTAGTTCACCTGCACACCGCTGAGGCAGAAGGCTCAGACAAACGTTTTAAATCAATATCCAACTTGGTGCTTTGGGTTTAGCATTTCAAGCAAGACACACTTTGGGTATATGATTGTTGCAGCTCAACTTTCCAGTGTTCATTTGTTCCTGATATATATACTCTCATAATGGCTGAGATTGTTAGTAATGGATGGTGACTTCACTCTGTATTAATTAATGGATGCCTCCGCTTGTGACATTAAGATGGAGATGACAAAATGAGCCGTCCTGCGATCAATCACAATGTTTAATGATAAAATAACTCTCTTTGAAATGTCAGGAGATTTAATTGTTGCAGCTAATGTGGATAAATCAGAAATAATTCCCACATTAATGGAAGCTTTTCATCCATTCTAAAGATGTTTTGCTGCGGCGCTAGTTTTATGTAATTTCTTCTGCCTTTTCATGGCTTCAAATGGCGCCTTTAAAAGGAGCTCTGCAGAAATTACGACATTTGGCAGGCTGCCTAATGTCTTCAAATACATGACAGACGCCTTGCTAAAAGTGCTTCTGTCATTATGAACAAGTCGTTGCTAGATCCAGAATGCATTGCTGCTTGGTAAGAGCTTTGAAGTACGAGGTTTAGTCGCAGAATTTCGATGCAGTGTGACAACTGAAAAGATGCTTTGTCGCCGGCAGGAGTGACACGAGGAAAACCACTCAAACATGAATTGTAACCCAGTGCAGCAGGAATCCACTCACCTTTTCAGCCTTTATAAAGATGGATGAAGCCTCTGAGACACAGATTTCTGACGGAGCTTAAAGCGGGCTGCTCGTCAGGAAAAGGGGTGCGCTGCATCTGGAGGCGTTGTCGAGGAGCACCTGTAAATAAGAGAGACCACACCCTCAATCATCCGGAACCTGAAGTTTTGACTTCAGAGGCGACATGTTTATTTCTGAATTTTTAACACGAGAGTCAATGTGAACTGACTCGCTGCTGGAGTCTTCCATGTTGGCTTCATTTTCACTGCCACCAAAATTGTCGTCTATTCTGTGAAATGTCCAAACATGGACTTGATGACTTGATGCATCTCAGCAGCTCCCTCAAAAGAGGAGCATTTTGGACTTTTAATTTCAAACACTCAGCCATTCTTGTCTCTCTGTAGCTTCTTCATCATATCTAAAAAAAAATTGGATTATGCAAGCTGGAAATTTTCCATATTTTCAACGTTCTGGTGCAGACAGTGCTCTTTAATCACTCTGTATTACTTTCCAAATAAACCGCCCCCCCCAAAAAAAGCAAACTTTACACTGACTTAGACTCAGGTAGAAGCTGTTGTCCGTTATTGATTTTCCTTATCAGTTCAATACCAATCACAGCAGAGGAGATGTAGATAGCAAACTGGCTGCAGCTAAAAATCAGGTGGGCTCCGCCACCCCTCCTTCATTGGCCTGAAAAGTTTGTTTCCAGTTCAACTTTTATGACTTTTTTTTTTTTCCAGACAATATCAGTGCTGCAGGGAGCTTGTTTGAATGGGCCACCAGGGTGAAAGGCTCCAAAAGGACCTTATTATTACCTTATTATTTCTAAAAACAATAATAAAAAGAAGAGCTTTCGATCTGAAGTGACACCTCAATAAACATTAAATTACAGTTCATCAGCAATGAAGCAGACTGAAGTGAATTCCTGAAAAGGTCAAGCTGGCATTATTAATTTAGAAAAACTCAGAAAAGAGGATCAGAGAGAGAAAAAAATATATTATTTAACACGTCCAGACTAAATTCAGTGACTAGAACGGAACACTCTGCGATAACATGTTTGTCTGATCTTCATTCATCTTCCCAGACCAGGAAATTATGATAATTATCCAATAAATGCTCTCTGCTCTAAAGAGAATGCTTATTTCATGTGTTGTGAAATTCAAATTGAGAATAATTTCTCTCTTTTTTTTTCCTCCTCTATCGACGCACACACACACACACACACACACACACAAACACAAACACACAACTCCTCACACCCGGCCCTCCTGCCATGAAGCCGAGCACATTAAAAAACAATTAGGCCTCTCTGATTTTTTTCTGTTTTTCCGCCACCTCGCCTCAGCAGCAACCCACAGAGAGCAGCTGCTTCCCTCAGGCCTCCGCAGAGAGGGAGGGAAAAGAAATGCCCCCAACTACCTCCCCCCACCGCCACCACTTCAGAAGGGGGAGCAGGAGAAGTCAGAGAGTGACGGAGAACTTCAGTGCAGCTGAAGTGGTGGACAGAATGAACCGGGGCGGCATCTCGAGTGTATAATGGCGGTGGAGCAGGCATTCATGTGCGACGAGTCCCATCGGGTGGATACTGTTGTTGTAAGCTCTCTAATTATGTTGCCAGGCAGGCTGATGGACAGGCGGAGAGGATGCAAAGAGTCTGGAGAGGCAGGATAAAGTTAAAAAAACCAACCAACAAACAGACACACAGGTTTCTGCTTTCCAATCACAGAATAACCCTTTCGGTAACTCGCACTGTTCTTTTAGCTCACAGAGAGGAGCTAAAGCTGCCGAGCTCTAAGTGAAATGCACGTCAGGATGAAATTCCTCTGCAGGAGATTCACATTCATTTGTCTCTAGTCTTTGTTGCGAAGCAGTAATTTCCGTGGTGCTTCTACCTCACAATTTCCTTAATTCACCTGCTGAACAAGTGGAAAGAGTAGGACTTAATATCAGTGTGAGGCTTGATGCTGGAGCTTCAAAGAAAGTGGCAGTTATCCACATTTCCCTTCAAGAACAATGATTTGGTGAACTGCAAAAAAAGGACGTCAAAGGTCGTCTTCCTGTCTTCGGTTTAGTTTGTAGATCACGTCGACTTCTCCCTCTCTTTTTTTTTTTAAGCTAGAAAATGGATTTTGAATAGATATTTTGCAGTTTGTAACTGGAAGGGTAAATAATATTCCAAGTCAGAATCACTGTTTGAACACCGTGCATGAGAAATGAGAAAAATAGATCATTTTACATTCAGCAATTGTCATCATCACACGACAGGAGAGGTGAAAGCGCTCTGGTTGCAGATTGCTTCGCCCGGCTCCACCAGCAGGTGACTTGGAGGGGGGATAATCCCTGCCAATCAATTACCCTTCACAGCCAAAGTCATCGGACAGCGCCGGCTCAGCTTATTTCAGCTGTCAACAAATCAAAAGGTATGTGTGTGTTGGGGGGGCATTTAAGTGAAACACGCACATCGCCACTTTTCACAAAGCTGCATGACCTGCTAATGGAGCGCCGGCTTCTCCGCGACCTCGCCACTCTCCAGGTGATTTAAAAGCAGCCCTCCGCTTTTGATTGTGCTGCTTTACTGCAATTTCTTTCAAATTAAACAATTTGGCGTCCTGGGGAGGGACGGCAGGGGCAGGAAATAAAGCATCCACAGTCGATAAATACTTTCCTCCCACAAAGCAAACAGGAAGTGGGGTCGCTCTGTAATACCTGTCGTCGAGTCAGCAGGTTCTGTAGAGCTGATTGACTTATCTCTGGTTAAGGAGAACACTTGTCCCCCCCCCACCACCACCACCACCACCACCGCCCCTCTGCTGGCACACTCCCGCTAGATTTCATCATCAGGAAGCAGCGTCACACGAAGGAGACAGGGGAGATACATATTAGAGCCTGACTGATAGCATTCATCTCAATCGTGGCCAATTTATTCTCTCAAATAATACAAGCACTAATCTAATAATGGCAAGGACGGGAAATTGCTTCTCAGCAGCGCTCTGTCACACACAAGGCAAAAATTATTGCATGTGTAGATGTGTTGTTTGTAATTTTAGTTACAGTTTGCATTTGGCAAGATGGATGATACGGTGTGTGTGTGAGAGAGAGAGAGAGAGAGAGAGAGCTGCAGGCTGAAACTAATTCTTCTTACCATTATCATTATGAGACAGGGCGAGCCGAGCTGAGAGGGGATTACTGTCTTAGTCATCCTCTACATCACTTACTTTAATAAAACTTCAAGCCTGTGATTACATTTCATATGCACATACTGCGCTGTGTGAATAGACAATGAACAGCGAGGAGGTTGACTGTGTGCCGTTCACGTTTTCTGGGAGCAAACGGGCACAGCAAGTCAGGCTGTAACTCAGACGTCAGCCATCTTGGATCTGTGAGACCAGAAGAAACTACGCTCTGTACTCGATCCTGATTGGGTGGCACAATCACACAGTAGCCACGCCCCCTAACCCATCAACCTGCTTTATGATCTAAAACGAAACATCACGCTGTCACGAAGACTTGAAACTACAAACTGAGGCGATAAACTCATCAGGAAAACGTTTTCCAACAGACTGACGTCTGAGTTTTCAGGTTATATGCAGATGAAACAACTTTATAAAATTAGTTTTACTTTAAACTGTAATGTATGTAAAAGTTCCTGCTGCTAAAAGGATGAAAAATAACAACAATAATTTAAATAATTCTATCCAAACTGCATCTTCAAGTCTATAATTTCGAGTAGTTCTTGAAGTAAACGTGTCAAATGCGTGCTCATATTTGATGCAACTTCACAAACCAGGAATAGAAAATTGAAGTTATTCTTCGCTGGAGTTTTCGCCAGCGACCCGACGACGGCCTGCTGTCAAAGGTTTGGACGACATTCAGCTCCAATACGGCAGAAATGCAGCAGTTTAAATCAACTAAAACTTCAGTCACTTTGAACATACCAGCTGTTGCCGTTCCACATAGTTTGCAGCTGCAATTAAGCCAATATGGTTTTTAATCAGAGACTTTACTTCTATATTGAAATTTTTATAGTCATTTTGTTCTTAACTGCCTTATGTTCTGTTTAATCTGTTCTTTTATCGCTGATTCTCTTGTTTGTTTGAGTAGCTTTCTTACGTTATTTGTCCTCATCAGTAGCTCATCAGTCTCACAAACACAAACATTTGATTGATTAATTAGATTTTATATAATAAAAACTCAATGAATAAATTCTATTTGATATCAACTCTCAGACAAAATCTGCTTTAGATAGATGTAGAAACATGTTTATACACTCTCATGATAACAAGGCAAAGGATGTCCAGTTCTGCATATTAAGAGTGTTTTAATCTGGATCTGCGTCTTAGAACACAGTTAAATTGACCCAAAGTAGAAATACACAGTTACTTTCCACCTGCAGTGAAACAGAATTAACACAGCGAAGGACCTTCAAAAGAAGTCAACGTAAATTGCTGCTTCCCAACGCCGCTGACAAACACCATCACCTGCCGTCGTGGTTCTCTTCTTTCACTGCTCACTTCTCTCACTTTGACTGTGGGATTCTCAAAAATAGAACCGTCATGTCAAGCCGACCTGCCTGGCAAAGCTCCTCACACGTGTGTTTTTTTGTGTGTGTGTGTGTGTATTTGTGTATTTCATGCACGTCAGGCTTGAGTGTGCGCGGCTGTCATTCCCCCGACACACCTCATGGGGAGAGGCAAAGGACTACAGCAGAGCTGACAGCGCATGACTAAATGCCCCCCTGTGAACCTTCCTGAATGGAGCTGACTGCTCCGCTGAGGCAGGGCACACCAAACAAAGCATTTGTGGGCGAGGGACTGGGGAGCGGTGGGAGAGGCTGGGCCGGCGGTGTCAATCTTCCCCTCACCGGGGGCCAGGCAGACTTTGTTACGGGGCTAAAGGACGGGAAGCTCGCCATTGACCCGGCAACAGTCAAACACAGAGAAACCGGAACTATTGTCCCCCCCAGTCGAGTTTGGAGGGCGTTTTTCTTTCTTTGCTGGGATGGGAAGTTTGCTGACAGTGAGCTTGATGGATATCTGAACCTCTGCCCTTTAACTTTTGCAGATGATTATTTTTCTTGCGGTTTTGTGAAAAACCGGCGAAAAGGAGAGATGGGATTCTTTGTCTTACGGGCCAATTCTTCGACGAGGCTTTTTCTCACCAGCTGAAGTCTATTGGCACATTGTCATCTTTTCAGACTGCTTTTTTTTTTTTCACATCAGCAGAAGAACTAAAATGCTTGAATAACACCGAGCCTTTTTTCAGATTTCACCTTCCCTGCTTTATGCAAAGTCAAGTGGGTGAACCCTTGTTGAACTAATCAATCGTCTTGTTCCTTGTCAAAATTGGCTAATTATCCCAAAGCCCAGTGGAAAAATCAATTCTACTGATGATTCTGATTGGGCCTACAGCACTCCAGCTGATTATAAAAGAGGCCTGATTGAGTGAGAGAAAGTGTGGCCCGCCTGCTGCCTGCTGCAGAAAAAAAACAACTGGCCTGGTATTCGTGGTCTGGATTATTAAGAGGAGCTTTCAGATGGCCCGCCCCGGATCGGGATACCACAGACACGGCTTTTAGATTCAGAACACGGAAAAGCAGAAAACGGCCGTGCTTTACGTGAATTGATGAGCTGGCCTCAGATAAACAGAGCTCGCGGGGTGGCAAGATGACAAACGTGTCATCCTCGCAGGGAAAATGCTGACACAGTCAGCGCTGCCTGAGGTTTTACTATTAAAGCGAGAAAGTGTGGATTAAGTTCATGTATTATTCAGTTTTGATAGATAATCATTATTTGCCTGGCTTTGTTTACCGAGGAGTTTACATTCATTTCAATGTGTGGCTTCGTCTTTTCCTCGGCTGGCGCTGAATAATACAATTTCATTTCTTTTTTTTTTCTCTCTCCTGTCATTTGGATCATGCTTCAAACTGACACACCGCCTTCTCAATCTCATTAGCAGAGAGGTGGATGCACGCAGATTATGCTGCATGTTCAGTTGGCAGTGGACAACGCCTTGCCTTTAAACTTCAGGGTTTTGTTTTTTTTTTTTTAAATGTGTGTACGTTGGTATATTCATCATTTTGATGCAAACAACCAATTATGCAAATAGCACTCAAAAAGCAACCCATTCAGCAGATTTCAAATGGCTTTTTCCTTGTCTTCTTTCAGCGTCTGTTCTGCTCTTTGTGTATTTTTTGATAAATCAAGTGAAGCTACAGGCTATGCATCACTCTGTGTCATCTGTCAGCGGGAAATGAATGGTTACTTGAAGCTTTACTTAGGGCTTTTGTATCCCGTTCCCTCCGAGGGCAGCTTCCGCGGGAGAGAAGGCGGGTGGAGGTGAACAACAAAGAAAAATCAGATTTAGTCTCCTCTGAGAAATTCATCTGCGATATTAACATCTGATATCTGAAACATGCCTGTGCCTGTGTACGTCGGGACAAAGTAGCCTTTAAATTTTTCCAGGACGTGCTGCTGAGTCTGGATGGGTAAGTAAAGCAGGGAAGGGAAAAAAAAAAATCAATAGAACACACTGGGGTCTGTCGCAAATGAGGGGAAGGAGATTCATGCAGCAGTCCTCTAAAAATAGATAAAAACCAGCCTGCTAAGGGCCAGAATCTCCTCAGCATCTCCTTAGGCCTTTAATTCCCTGACCGCGCAGCGCGGCCCTACCGTCCCTCCTCTCCACCTTATCGGTCGTTTCCACTCCCATCCTCAGAAGGTCACCCAGCCTTCCCTTCCCTTCCAGCTCTAATCCAAGTGTCAACATTGGCCTTGAAGTGCTTGTCAAACACGTTGATGGAGCGTTCCCATATGGCGACGGGCACGCACACGCAGATGGAAACGTACACACGAACAGATGGATCCCGTGACAATGCTTTCAAAATCATGTGTCCGACATACAGCAGTCAGCACAATCTGACATTCAAAGGCCAGATTGTGATGGAGAACATTTAACAAGCACTGAAAAACAAAAACACATCCTACAACTGAGAGGCTGCAGCACGGGAAACACAATCTCAGCCATTTGTTTTCTTTCAAATATTCGCCAGGTCGGCCGGACACATCTGTGAAGGTGTGCTCCACGAGTCGTCCGAAACCCCCATCCCCTCAGGCCCTCTGTGTTTTTTGGCTGCCATGTTATTTTCATTCCAGGCATGCAGTGAAGAGCCTTTGAAATGGGAAGGCCAAGCCACACAGACGGTGACTCAATCGATGCAACCCCTGAATTGGAGGCACACCTTCAGCCCCTCCAGGGAAAAAAAGACCTGGGCTCGGTCCTGACCAAGTGGAAACCCATCGTGACGTGAAGAAGAATTCAGATTGGTCGAGGTGAAGAAGACCGAGACCATAAACTCATCAGGAAAACAGACAGCGAGCAGCCATGACGGAGAATGAAATATCCAATATCCAGTTTGGATTTAAAACCAGTTCTTCCTCTCACACAAACTGGACGTATCAGAAACCAGATCAGTCTGTAGTTAAAGCTCTTTCAAGGTCTCGGGAGCAGACTTATGCATCCATAAAACATGAGCCCTAACGACCAGTTTCACCATTACCGCAACGTCCAATTACCATCATAATGATTTGCCATTTATTTGCTTTCACAGCAATGTGAAGAATCAGGATTCATTAATAATTTGTGAGTGAGGAATTAATTGGAGGATGCGGCTGTCACAGCTATGTGAGCGTCCCGTCTTGCACGGAGGGCACAATTAAGTGACGATTGCTGTGTTGAAATGTGACCCACTTTGAAGACCAACATGAAAGTTGGAAGTGGGGGGGGCTTTGTTGGCAGAAGTGACACTGACAGACAAATGGAGGGTCCTGAGTGTGTGACATCTCCTGCTGGCGCTGTCTTTCAGCTGAGAAGATAGAGACACTTAGATCTTCTTCACTGACCAACAAAACATTTTTAGAGAAAGCGCTGACACCGGACAGTTAAAGTTTCTGCAGCCATGCGTGCCCTTTTAACATTTTAGAATTTAGAATCTGTTGGATTGGCCAACCTTGACCTTTCACGGCAGAAAAACTTTCATCCGTTCCCACGACAGAAAGGAGATTGAAAATGTGTTTCCAGGAGGGAGAGGAAAAGAACTTAGCCCACAGAAAACAAGCAGCTTGATTCAAAAAGGGGACGGCCGTCATCACCCGAATTCAGATGATCATTTTCAACAGATTCAGATAAAATGACCGTCCACACACTCAGAAATGTACTGCTGCCTCCAGGTGACGTGTTGCTGAGGCCTTTATTGTAATGAATGTGTTCACATAAAGGCCATTATCAGCATTCCACTGAAAAATGATTCGGCGCATTCAAATTCCCCAGTAACGCTTTCAAATGCCTTCTGAGAACTGGACCGATACGATCACAGTGAGAATGCTCCCAACAAGTGCCATAGTACAAAGCAATGTATGAATAGAACTGCATTTTTTATTTCACTTTTTAAAAAGTAGTAATTGATATTTGGTCCACTTTGACGCATTAGAGGCGAATCAAGGTGACAGTGGCCCATTTACGCTTGGCGGGGCAAATGGCAGACAGGCAGCACTCACACAGGGGTGCAGTGGGACGCTTAAAGAGGACATGACGAGTTCCAGCCGGAGATAACTCCTTATTGGTCCATTAGCTGACCAACTGCTATTCAGGGCATGAAGGGTTTGTTCCACTTCAGGCAGGGCAGCTTATTTACCCCCCCCAACCCTAACCCTAACCCTCACTCACTGGGAGGAACGGGCGATTACGTCAGGCTGGTCAGATGGCACAGCAAGGTAACACAAGTTCATATAACAGAGCGGCAGCCCATCGTCACGTCGCCCACTGGTTTCTGAGCTGCCATTTTCAGGCCCCAAGTCTGTAATTTGGCTGCAGGCCATTCTGATTTTTTTCTAAAACCATTTTTGGAAGAGAAACTGCAGCTGAGCCAGAGTGAAGGGCAGATTTGACCTGCTCCGTACTTTCTCTGGCAAGCCACTGATTTCAGTGCAGTCTATCAATCATGGCGGCCACACCCTCATAAATCTGCTGCTTCCTGCTCTGTTTCCCTCCAAATGGAGCATCATTTAAAAAAATGAACATCATGCTGTATTGAAGACTGTAAACTAGAGACTGAGACCATAAAAGTCATCAAATCAGGGAGGAGGAGGAGGGACATTTTCCCATAGACTTCACCCCTGATGGTCATTAGACAGAATGCGGCTTCAGCTTCAGACTCACGATCAGCAAACATTTGAATAACAGTCAGCCTCCGTGCTAAAACAAACATCGATGCTGACCAGGCTGCAGCCTTTTCTGCTGCCGACAAAAGTTGTCAGTGGATCTCAGCTGGTTCAGACAGAAGCTCCCCCACCGCCCATCAATATTGCATGAATGACCTCTGGCTGCAGAGCGCTGGTTGCATACAGTGAGGGAAGATGAACGTAAATATACATATTTATTCCCGTGTATCACGTCAAACAATCCGGATCTAAATAAACACAAGAGCAATCGGCATTTCTCTGAATGAAAAACAGAAAGTGAGCAGTTAGTTTCCACCTGCTGCCTCAGAGGTAATAACCAGGCAGGCTCCCCGGAGGACTCCCCGCTGTCCTTTAGTCCATGTGACACCAGCGGCGCTGCTCCAGAGGAGATGAATAACCACAGCGGTCTCACTGCGGGGGGGTCACGTGTCAAGATCACACACCGGTGGCCTTCCCGTTTATTACACCAGCAACCTTGGCCACAGCAAAAATAAAATGAAAACAATCGAGATGAGCAGATCAGAGACGGAGACGAGGGGGAGTGTAGATTTCTGCTGCTGGTCTCCTGTAATCCTTAAAGAGGACAACGAACACCTGAGGCCTCCGCAGACACGAGCATATTCAAAGCTAAAGGGATGTTCGCGTCACTTCGCGTGTTCCATGTTTGTCTCCTCTTACAAGGTTGTTGGGTTTATTTTTGCACAACTCAAGGTCAGACATGTTCCTGTTGGGGGGGGACGAGCGGCGGCTCAGCAGATGAGAGGAGTCCGAGCTCTCCTCCCTGAACAGGCTGTCAGATATGAAGGCTGTTTTCATGAAGCTACTGTTGGCTTCTCGGCTTTAACAGCAGCAGAAGCGGCTCCTGTCCTCCGTCCCGGGGTCACTTTTCCTCGTGCACCTGCGAAGAGGCAGACAAACGCACTGCAGGATGGACCTGATGTGTTCATTTGTGTTCACTGACCCATAAAGACAGCTTTACAATTCCACATTAAAAAGTTCCAGCGGTGTGTAATTTCTCTGATGTCTCCTCTCAGGCAGGTTGGTTTATGGATCAGGGAGGCCGCCGCTCGCCGAGCAGCTTCAGAACAATCAGGGGAGTGCTTTTTTTGTCCATTTTCCCCCAAACGGTTTGCTGGAGCCTGAAGTAACTCTCCTGGTGCACTCCCCCGGCATCAAATTAAGGTAAAAGTGAGCCGCCGGAGCATTGATTGAAAAAGTGAAGCCACTTTTGCTTTGGAAATCTGTCTGACCTCTGGACGTCTCCGCTGAAACACAACATCCAATATAGTCTCACATTAGCGAACTGACTCCTCTGCATGTCGTGGCATCGAGCCAGAGCGAGGAAGGTCCCGCCGGAGGGAAACAAAAAGAACATTCTGCTGTAAAATACGGCAGCGAGGTGTCCAGCTGTTTCTGTTACTTTGTCCACACGTTGATCATATGGATTAAAAAAAATACTTCCAATAAAATGTTGAAAGTCTTCTCAGGGTCAACATGGTGCACTTTTTAGATTAATTTCTTTTATTGATTATTGGTTGAAACAAAAACATAATTAAAAGTGCCGAACCGGTCGATCCTCACAGCCAGAGTGTGTTTAAGGACGACTGTTTCTAGCTGCCCTACGATTTCTTACTCAGCATCTCCATTCAGTGATCATCCCAATATTTAGCATGATCACCAACTCCACTGCAAAGTTTAAAGCTGCGTCCTTGTTCTGAAGGCATCTAAAGAAAGCATCTGGATTAGAAAAATATTGCACACACTTCATAATAGAACCAATTTCCAACTTCAAAAGTTGTGCTTCTGTTTCTGAATCAGAACAAAGATGGCAGCCAGCCCACCACCTGGAGAGGAAACTTGGGGATACAGGTTTAAAATCGTTTTATTGTGCGGCAGATGAAATTTAATTTTCATCCAGATGGGCAGAAGGCGCCTAAAACTCTTCAGGGATTCTGAAAATATCAAAGCAGCAGTATTTTTTTTTCTCTGTTTTGAAGCAGCCATTTTTCAAACATCACCAGATGATTTTCTGTTGTTACCTCGGCCCCAGATGAGGGGCAGCTGGAAACAGTGCTGCAGCATCACCCAGTTGTTATGTCACTTCTGTTCAAACCGCATTTCAAAACTCACATGTAAGTTCAACTGTTCAACAAACCTGCAACTATTTCACTTTCAGATAGCAGACGTTGATGGTCCGGACTGAGCTACGTCAGCATCTGCTGGATAGATCGGCGCAGACGTGCACGATATTCCCTCTCTGTTGTTGTTCCGCTAACTCTCTTCTTCTTACAACGTCATACGTTTTTTTTTTCTTCTTCTTCCAACAATCAACAGCTGATGCATCACACGAAAAGAAAAGACCTGCAGAGTTAAACATCCGTCATGGCACATTTTACTGGCAGACATGCTGATTTCAGCCTTCACACTTGAATAGATTGTATTTTCTTACTATAAGACTCTTTAATATGGACATATTGAGGTAAAGGCAGCTTTTAATCAAATAATCCATTTTTAAGAGAAAACATTTTTTTGTGCAACAGTTAAGACATGCACAGATTGTGTTTGTGCAGCTCACAACATTCGTCTCAGGTTTCCTGTTGTGTCTTTGTGGAGTGCACCGACGCACCCACTCAGAATTTGTCCACGACAACGAGTGAGATTTCTAATTAATCAAAGCAGATGGTGTGATGGCGAATCGAGGAAAAAAAACAGCCGACTCATGATAGTACGATATTTTTTCCCCACTTAAAAGACGTCAGGCTCTTTACACCACGCAGTCACCATTAGCTTTTTCATTTGTGTTTTGGAAAACCTAAACCTTTTACTTTTTTAGTTTACATTAAAAAGTGGAGTCACTTTAAAGTAAAAATAATCATTCTCATTGGATTCATTTGCATAAAAACTTTGTTCTAATTTTTCAGGCGATCCTTTAAAACCACAATCATATTCTGACATAGTTTGTGTTATTCTCCTGAACTCTTGGCTCTTATTTGGCAGCTTTTGACAACTACTTTCAAGTCTTCAGTACAGCATGATGCTACTTTTTTAAATGTTGGTCACATTTAGAGGAAAGTAAAACAGCCAGCAGTCGGGTGACTGAACCGGAAAGAGTGGCCTTCCAGAAAAAGCACAAAGCAAACGTTTCAGAGATTACAAAAAAAAAAAAACAAGAACAGGACGGCCTGTAAGTAAATTAAACTCGGAGGCTTCAAAACAACAGCAGCTTATTGTGAAGTGGCCCGTTTAAGAAAACCTCTTTTGTTTATTTCTCCTCAAACTTGACAATGAAACGATAGAGCCGGATAAAACTGAAACGATTTTTTTTCAGTCAGTACCTCTGTGTGTCGATGAATTCTCATCCTCCATCTTTGGCAGCGGCGTCTCGAGTCACATCTCTCCATTGGCTCCAGTCGGTGATGTCACAGCCAATCAGCGTCTGGCAATAAAGACAAAGATTTTTCATTGTTACTGCTCGAGAACGAGCAGAACTAGAAACTTCAGATCAGCTCTAGAACGACCCAAACACATAAGAGGAACTTTCTGTGTTCAGCTTTTCTTTTTATTATCAAGGTTTACAACATTTTCATCTATAAATAAAGACAAATTCAGTCTTTTTTTTCTGTTGTATGCATCACTATCCCCCATCCCGGTGACCAGAAGTCCTCATAGAGTGACAAACATAATCAGCTGACGTTGAGCTGATTCTGAATGTTAAATTTTGTGACATTAAGAAATAAGGAAGATGAAACATGAAAGCAGGTCAAACCGTAATGTGGGCGTAAAAAGTGGAAATGCAGCAGATGAAATTGGATGTTTGCTAAATCTTGTTACCTGTGCTGAGAAAAAGAGCTTGTAGGAACGTTGTCCTTTTGCAGGAGCAGTCATGTAAGATTATCTTCCACTGAGCGTCGTTCTCTCTTTTATGTGTTACTCTAAAGTACCACGTCCGCCTCTCCTGCTGCACTCACATGTGACGGGAAGATATATATTTTACAAAAAGGCAGGTAGGAGCTTGAAAGGGAGCACATCAAGCATTTAAAGCTGGAAGAGAAAAGGCAGAATCAAGACCTCCAACTAAACGCCTGGAGGAGTGAACTGAGGCGTGTGGTGTATCTGTGCCGCCGACCAGTGACGGATGGAAGTCAGCAGATTGTTGCCTGCCTCAGCCGATTCATCCAGGAATGTTGTGACATCTCTTTCTAAATGGCGTCTGTATTCCACGAGGATCAAGCTTAACGCCGTCTGACAGAAACATATGTCTCCGTTGTGCCTGTATGACTCCGGCTCTGCAGGCCGAACTAAAAAGGGAAGCTCCGTTTCACAGGTGCCCCAAAATGACACCAACAAGTTTGGCGCGTTTCTCTGATTTCGCTGCCGCTCACAACAGTTTACCCCTTCGTTTCTTACTTTACATCCTTTATTTTGCAGCAATAAATTCAAAGTGAAACTTTCCAAATTACCCCGATGATGGCTTCACAAGTGAAATGGGCAATGAGGTTATGTGATATGGGAGATGAGGGGATGGCTCATTTGTGTTTCTACCGGAGGACCTCAGTGTGAGAACATAAAGCCAAAGACATTATTATCCTCAAAAATCAGACAGAGCAGAGAATGACGAGACAAAAGTCTGTTCATGGTGAGTAAACATCCAGATGATCAGGTAATTCAGTCATTAAACTAAAAGCCATGACTTATTATTTTAAAGAAAATGAAATCGTTATCTTTATGAATATATAAATACATTCTGTATGTTTCAGTCTTATGCCGCATTCAATTCATGGTCAATAAAGTGTTGAATTGTGTTGTTGTGTTGGTGTTTGTGGACTTAATGTAGATAGTTGTTTTACTTGTGCCCATTGGTCAAGTTGGCATGTAGTAATAAAAAACACACAACTTAGACACAAAAACATACACACACATCTACACTTAGGTGTAAAAACATATCACAGCTGCTATTTTCTCTTTTTGTTTGTACTTGTTGTAAATGCCTGTAAGTATTTTTATTACAATCTGCAAGTCGTGCCTGAAGTCTCTCCGGGCCGAGCTGTGAAGATTAATTTGACCAAAAATCTAAAGAATCCTTTATGTGGCAAGTAAAGAGTGTGTATTTATGCAGCCCGGACACTGAAAACTTAAACGAGTCAATTACTAAACTCGACGGAACGAGGCCTTTTCATTTTGTAAATGAGAAAGGCCTTTTAGGTTGTGTGCTCCGAGTGGACGTGGAGAGAAACCTTCAGAACGCCACGACAGGTAGAAAGGATCCATTATCTGCACTTCACTTTATTGTCTGGTCGGATTGAGGATCTGAATCATTCTTTAATCTTCCAGGAAAAAAAAAAAAGAGGAGAAATTTGTCTTTGAACAGCAAACACAAGCCCCAATTCTGTCCAGTGGAATTTTTCAGTGGCTGACAGCTGAATACAGGATCTGCTGCAGGCTAATCCCAGGTGTTGGTACACAATAAGGGTGTGTGTTTGTGTGTGGTTGTGTCTCGTTCTATTAATCACACTACAAACTCAAGGTTAACCTTGTATTCCACGATACACACTTGGATGGTGTGGAATAATGATACTTCCACATGGACTGTCTCCTGAAGGAGTCCATGGCAAAAGGATAAGACCAGGATCCGACATCTTCACGTGAGCTGATTCGATAGAGAGGAAGAAGAAGTTCAAAAATGTTCTGTCCGCCATCTTGGATTTTTTTTTTTTTTTTTTTCTGCTTTCTGGTCTGTTTTCCTCTAAATGGAGCATCGTAAAAAAAATTAATAATAATCTGTGCTGAAACATTTACTGAGCTGACAAATCAGGGAGGAGGAGAGACATTTTCCCATAGACTTCACTTCACTCCACAAGTTATAAATTATGTGTGCATACTGAACTAAACAACACGAGGAAGTTTACCAGATTCTCTCTGAATACGCCGTTTATCTTTTTTCACTGGAAACCTGCAAGAGGCCGAAGTTCGAAATCTGCAGATGGAAGGAAACAGAAATTTCCCCACAAATGGCAGAAGCTAAAGAAAGAGCGCTGAATAGCTCAGCTGTCACTCTCTGCTCTGCCGGTTAAGGGCTCATTTTTTCATGACATCGTGGACAAAAGTCAAATAAAGGCTCAGAGTGACGGCTCTTCTGAACGCACAAGCTTCAGCGTTGATGGAGTTTGACAGCAGGAAGTGCTTTTGTGAATGTAAAACCCCAGAATCGAAATCTTCAGTGATTAGCAGCCACACGGGTAGAAATCTGCTGCGAAACTGAATATTTTCAGCAGAATCCGACAGCAGTTTACATCCTAAGTATCTGATTTTGGAAAATTCAGCAAGTAGTAATAATTTATTTTTAATACTTGTTTAAATTTAAAGTGTTTTTAGAACTGACATTTAATCTTTGGTGTTATTTTTTTCCCCTCGCTGACTTTTTAATAACTACATCTAACACATTAACGTGTCAAACTAGAATTTTTAGCTTCTTTTTAATTGCAGAAAGTATAAAAATTTGAATATCCTCCATAACAATCCTGAACCAGAAGGCATGACGTGATTTCTATGACAGCTGCATCTGTATTCACTGAGATAAAACGCTGTGAGAAAACACCGCTAAGGACCGTCAGTATCATTTAATATCTTCACTGGAATTCAACTCTTCTACTAACGCACAGCAGTTTCTAATAATAGAACACCATAAAGCTAAAGTTAAATCTTGCTGTAATCAGTTTTACAGCCCGTTGCATTAAAAAAAAAAAAAAAAAGGTCGTTTTAGGTGGCAGAATATTAAGATCTATCAGTGCGTTTGGTTTTAAGGCATTGTTCTCATTCAGACTCTGAATTAATGGGATTCATCTGCTGGCTTTTCTCTCTTAAATGATTCTTCAAGGCTCCAGTTTGATAAAAGTGTGGACTGAAAAAACTATTTTATCGATGTTAGTCTGTTTTCTTTTTTTTCCTCTCTCTCGCTCCTGCAAATCCCTTGGAAGGATAAAAAATTGATTTTAGGTCATATTTTCCTTTCTCTAAGAGATTAAACAAAAGTGGAGCTGCTGCTCAAAACATTTTTAATCTAATTTTTCCCCTCTTGGCTTTACAATTCTCATTATTGTTGTATAATGCATTTTAGATCTGGCTCAACACCTTTTCCTCTGAAAAGCTCTTTATTCATTCGGAGAAGTGCCACCCCCTGTTCCCACTTTCCCACTGACTCAGCAAGGCGGCACGGCGTAACGCTGCTTCAATTTAGACTGTTCTTCCAATAACCAGATAGAGTTCAAAGGGTGCTTAATCTTACCTGCCAGTCAGGCGGCTGGGAAGGAAAGCCGACATGAATGACGAATAAAACGGCGGCCTGAAGCGTGCGAGGGGACGGCAGCACGTCGAGGTGAGACGGAGGTCTCTGAATCTTTTTCTCAGCAGATGCTTCGCTGTGGGTCCTTCGTTGCTCTTTAAGGAACGCCGCTCGAGGTCTGTTGGTGTCCATCACGTCCTGTTGTAGGGCCGACACAAAAACAAAACACAGCACAAACACAACAGTCTTTTTATACTTATTGTCGCCAAATGAAGCTCCTTCCTGTTCGTGTTTGGTCATCATACGGAGAGTCAGAAAGTTTGGATCAGATCATCATCGTGCTGGTTAAATATCAGAAGAGTCACCGTCGTAATGAAACAGACTTCATCCAAACAAACCACGATGAGGTGACGAGTGCGTGAACTCATATGAATTCATAAGTCTCCGCTGATGAGAGCCAGTGAAGTTTACATCATAGCAGAAAGTCATTTGATTGTCTAATAAATTAAATAGTGCGTTATGATGTTTGAGTTTTTTTTCAAGCACTGTTACATTGTTAGTTTGCGATAGATGTTTCCATAAAGTGAGACATCGGTGGAATTGTGGGTCAATGGAAGGTTTGGAGTTTTGCAGATCAGACTTGAGTCAAACCAGCAGACTATCTGCTGCAGGTTCTTAGATTATGGCAGCATAAAAGCTGCAGACAATGAAAAGGAAAAATCACTCACAGGCCACACAACAGAAGTCCACAAGAAAAGAAACTAAAATGTGTAGCAGTGAAAAAGAAAAGTGCAGTTACGATATCACAGAGAAGCAATGAACTAAAAACTCCAAGACTTAAGTAGGAAGTTTCCAACACAGCCACCATTTTCCTCTAATGGACAGCCTATTATGTGAAGTGCGGGATCTGCATTAACACAGCCATACCTTTGTCTCCACGTGTGCCTCAGCTCCTTAAGACCATCATTCCTTTCTGTCACAGCCTGATAAATCAGGACACCTAATCAGCGTATAAATATTCATGAGTCCGGCTCAGAGTGCTTTTGAAGGTGTAACTCTTCACAATAGCTTGGCACACAGCCTCCAGTGTGCCACAAATCCTGCTGCTGAGTGGCAAAGTTGAGAGGTGAGGGAGAGTGGTGTTCTGCTGAATTCACCCTTTTAGCATTTAGACTAAGTTTTTCACATTGGAGCGCCCTAAACTTTTTTTTTTTTTTTTCTAAATCCCCTGAGCATACTTTTCTCTCATTCATTCTCATGATTGAAATATGAGGTGTCAAAACATGATCAATTATGGAAAATCATATATTTGTGACCAATTTGAAAAAGGGAATGAGGTTGTCAGCCATCTGAGATGTATGCGTTTTCAATTTGGCGTCTCTTAATGCCTGCCAGCTCCTCTCGCTCTACCGTTAAACTGCCATTTCTCCTTGTACTAATTGAACGCGCCCCCCCCGTTCTCGGCCCACACCATCATGTATTGCTCATCTATCATTGTTTGTTGGGAGCCAGTGAGGTTGTCCTTTCCACTGACTTTGAGAGAGCACTTCATCTTATTTGTTTGTTCCCTGACATGGGCATGATGCACTCGACCAGGCTGGCCATTTAGAAGCTGGGTACTGTTCAAGAACAGCCTCCTTTATCATCTTACGTTACCCAGTGTGGTGGCTTTTTAAAGGACCTGTACACAGCAGCCATTTGTCATTTCTAAGCTCAAACTATTTACCAGTGGCATCTAATTTACTTAATAGATAAGCTAAAGAAACGGAGCTCAGAATGGCACGGACCCATAACCCGTAAAGGACAAGAAAATGGCTGCATTACGCCGCAGCTACTTGTATTTCAGGGGTTTCACGGAACGGAGCGTAATTCATCAACAGCAGCTGGACGTTATGAGTCAGGCCACTGAGGGAAGGTGACATTTAATGGTCAGTTCATCACAACAGAGAAAGTACAAAGACATAAGTTATGTTTCCGATGTTCTCTGTAAGTGCAATGAACATAATAATAACGTGACCAACAGCAGTACGGCCACCCATTAATACTCGTAGTGAGGCTAATAAAAAAAAATCTTTACCGAGAGGCTTCACAGGAGAGATAAGACGGGACGGTCGAACGCAGAGTCCTTTCAATCAGGACAAAGTGCCTGAGTTTGACGCACCTGGAAGCGTTTGTGTTGTTGGATTTAAGATGGATTTGGAGTTGCTGACACTAAACGTGTCGGGGATATAAACAGGTTTCATCGGAGGGGGGGGGGACCCCAAAACGGCTGCGAGCTCGCAAGGAGATCAACACAAATAGTGTCATTTGTGCATAAATTTCAGAAGTTAAGTTAAATTTGTTGAAAACCGGCTGTTAGCTCCGGTGACCGGATCACGAAGCTGAGGATGTGTTTTAGGAATAAATGTTAGTTTTAAAGTTTAAGCGCTGAGTTTGGGAATCATTGACAGATAATTGGAGGGAGTCGGAGTCTTCTGCACATTTGATTTCAGTAAAGCTCTACAGAGTCACTGATCGCTTTCAGTCTTAGGTTACTCTACTTCAAACATTAAAAAACTCCCCAAAAATGTAGAAAATAAGTGTATGATCCGTTAGTCAGCTGCTGTGAAGAGCTGTGAATGTGATTGGCACCTGAACATGACATTTAGATACAGTCTGGCGGCGTAAAATCCGCCCACTGGGTTTCACAGTTCTGTGAAATGTCTTTGTATTAAGGTCACTGTCACAATCAGGGTTGTTGTTTCAGGGTCTCTTTTCCTGCTCTGAGCAGGTCAGTGATTCTCTGATGATATTCATCGTTGCCAGTGTTGGATGAAGGCGTTTCTGTACTGATGGTCACTTCTCTCCCGCTCCAGGACACGCTGGGAAGGCGACACCAGCGCTAATCAAAACCGCAGGTCTGCTCTTTGCAGGATCCGACGGATGCTCTGAAGAGCAGAAGCCTGCGCTGGAGGTGAGGTGACCTCAGATGGAAGTAGCTCAGCCCCCGAATGCTGAGACTCGCTCGGGGCAAGGGAAGGTACGAGGAGGAAAAATGGAGCCAGCTTCAAGGACAACACGTATAAATTATGTGAAAGCGGTGCAGGAATCAGGCTGCATGTGGGGAGCTCAGCGGCTCTGTTGTTGGAAAACTTTTTCTTTAAAATTCGCAGATGGCCTGAGGTGACCACATCAACTGGGCTCAAATGCTGTTTCAGGTGCTGAAAATAGAAACTCAGAAGCAGCAAAGACGCACAAAGTCTGCACCAGTTGGCCAAAACACTGTGACTCCTTTGTTGGTCTTTGTCCAGACGCCGCAGCTCTGGATGGCAGGTGGTCATAATGTTGTGCCTGATCGGCGTACGTTCGATGACAGATTCTCTGTTCAGTCGAGTCCATCTTCAATGACGCTGGCAAACAGGTCCAAAAAACTTTTTTCTATTTCTTTTCACACTTTATTAGGTGATTGAAGGACAAGAGAAGGCGAGCTAGTCGCAGCCAAACACATAAAAGAATAAAGTCAACAAAGACTAGAAAGTTCAAAATAAAGTAGATAAAAAGTGAGAACTTTGTTGTGTATGGAAGGACAGAAGAATGACACAGCAGTTTGTGTTTGTGTGCTGAGGCCATGACCACACACACAAACAGTCAGCGTTAATATATCCATGGTAATATTGGAGGAGCTGGTATAAATGCCTTTTAAACACTATAACCTACAACCTGATGTCGTTAACGTCACATTTTAGGAATGATAATATAATGAAATGATAATGTGTGACCTCGGAGGCGACATTTGGCAACGACTGGACGAGGCTGCTCTGAATTACAGCAGTTAAACATACATTTAATCCTCTCTCGGTCCTCCTGGAGGATCCCACGATGCTCCCAGGCCAGATCGGAGCTGTAGTCCCTCCAGGTCTGGGTCTAACTGAAGGTCTATTCCCAGGAACAATCCTTATCAAACGGCCTCTGGACGCCCAAGACGCCGAGCCACCAACGGGATGGTTGGACTCCCTCACCAATATTTCCGGGAAGTGTATTCTTCCATTAGGACCCGGAACCAGCCGCCTTGGGCTCCCCCTCAACAAATCCTCACACACCTCCTTAGATTTCATCTGTTGCACATACTGTAAATGCATTCTTCTTTGGCTGCCTCTGCTTGTTTTTTTCAAACATTTCAGCGTATCTGGAAATCCAAAAGTGAGCCAAGTGATAGCAGCTGATTGGGAACTAAAAAGGTAGGTTGGTATTTTCACTGTTCCAGTTTAAATCCTGTTTGGATTAAAGTGTTTTTTCAGAAAACGGTGTCACTGCGGGATTCAGTGTTTCAGTTGCCATGAGTACAGCAGATGACTAAATATCCCTGCGTAGAGCACACCTGCGGTTTCCAGTCCGCAGCAAAATGGGGAAAACAGACTTCACCTCCCGGATGAAGCACGAGGCCTCAGCTTCCACACAAGACAGAGATGATGATCCCAGCAGCGGACCAGGCCTCTTTATGGTGAGTTCAGGATGTTAATAGTCTGCTGCGCCTGCTGTGAATTTGTTTATCCCGGTAAAACCTTAATACTTAAGGTGGATGTAAGCAGCTTTTAATCCTTTTTCTTCTCGCAACTCAGTAGGTTTTAAGTCATTATAGCTTCCGTCCATTTATCCTCTGAATCCCTCCTAATGGGTGGACGAGGTTTGTTCCTTTAAGAGGGAGATAAACACTCTGCATCCTTCATTTGGCTGAATGCGGACAACACAACAGGATTGTGGTCGACAATACGAAGAAGCAGATTGGGAACCTATCAGTTGTTCAATGAAGCATTCAGGCGACGCTCGTAAACTTGAAAGTCCAGATGCATCTGACTGTCCTTAAACCGGACCAACGAGGAAGACACTCAAATATGTAAATAATGGATAAGCTCCAGTGCTGCTAGCTCATTAGAGAGCAGGATATAGATTTTCTCTAAAAGGGACGTTAAAGCCGATATCATTGGCAATTAAACTGCCCTGTTGACCAGAAAGGTCGTAACTTTTACAATTAAAAAAGGGATCGTCCAAACATTTCTGAGTAAATCACTCTGTCAAATGAAACTGTTCATTTTCCTGCTGTATTGGTCAGCCACGTGAACGCACCATTCTTTTTTACTCGTGTTTCTGTTCCGTAGCACAAAGCCGATACTCAAGATGTTTTTCAGTTTGCTGGCAAACAATGACACAGCTGGACATGCAAAGAGAGAAGAATTCAAATAATTCTGCAATAGTTTCAGAAGACGTCGCAAAACAAACTCAAAACTACAAAACTTTGGGGGAAAATTATAAAAAAAGAAGAAGAATAGCTTTCTGTATGCAGGCTCGGCCCCATTTCATTTAGACGTGGAGGGAATTTTTATTTTATCATGTTGTTGTATCATACCTGATACATTTATAACTGATGTATTTGTACACAAGAAGAAGATCCTACAATAAAGCTGATTTCTGCCATAGCAGTCTGTGGAAGGGGGAGTAATTAGAAATAAATGTTGGGTTGAGGTCAAAGTTAAAAACGTTGACGGTTTCTGCAGCATTACAGGAAAAACTGGTTTTAGCCAAAGGCCAGAAGAGCAATTCGCTCAAAAAGCGAATAGAGAAGAAAAACGTCTTTGTGTGTGAGTTCAGAGTATCTACAGGCTGATCTTATCATCAGATAAAATATTAAAATTCACTTTTATGCCTTTAAAATGTGAACCAACAAGGTCGACAGCAGCGGACACGCAAACACTGGAGCGCTCAAAGGGTTCATGTTCTCAGGATGCGATCTAACCTGATGGATCCATTTTTCAATCCACCAATAAACCCACACACACGCTGACGGGGGGGACGGGGGGAGTCTTCATTTACAGCCTGCATCAGAAGTCAAGAGGAAAGTGCCGATAAATATAAACTGTACAGAAAACGTCTCTTTTTCGTTCAGACAGCAGATTTACAGAGTTGTGCTCAGACTGTCCTGTCTGTTGGCTGAGGAAACCTGCTCAGAGCTAAATATAAAAGTGAAGAGGAGATATCTGATTTTTTTTTTTTTTTATATATGTCAAATATGTCATATATGTCCCATCAAATTTATCAGCAGAGGCTGCGCTCACGCTGCCGAGTTTAACATTCGCACAATGATTTAAAGTTGTGCAGCTGAAACAAAGCACAACGGCGTCTGCGGTTCCCTGCAGCTGCTCGTGATCTACAGTACATAATACCAACCGCGATACGCTTCATAAACCACCATTTGAGAGTGGCATTTGTGAATGCCGGCCTTGCACGATGCTGTTGTCACGCCATAATATGATAGGAAACGCTGCTTAATGGCTAATGCCAACATGCCGGTCCTTCCAGCTCCAGGACACAGCTATTCAGGACTCCATGGAATGTGGTGACATTTCAATGGATTGTTTATCCCAGAAATGCCTTTCCCACTGCAGGAAGAATAATTTAAAAAAAAAAAGATAGGTCAACAGAGTCTGGTGGGTGGGAGGAACGATAAAGCTCAGTTTTCATGGCGAGTTTGGCTGCCGCGAGGGGAGAAGACAACGGAGAGCAGAGCATGAATGGATATGTGGAAGTCCTCGTCTGCGAAACATATTAACATATGAATCAGCGAAGTAAGAGGCCTTCTAACGAGGCAGACAGACACGAGTGAGATGAGGATAACTGCTGAAGTCTAATTTTCTGATGGCCAGAAACCCCAAAGGAGCCGTCAGCATTTGGTTTTTGGCCGCAGCATAAAAGAAAAGCCAGACGAGGTGAAACATGGAAGCGTCTCACACGGGGGGCTCCGAGATGTGTTTCATCCTCGCTGAGATGGGATGTTGAGGAGTTTGTTGGACCGTGTGTTTCATTCCTGAGTGGATTGTTAAGTGGACTTGGAGAATTTTACCCTTCACCAAACGTTGCCGCTTCATTTGGATGGGCGTGGCGGTGCAGCGGTCATCGTCTGTGTGTGTCTCCAGCAGCTTCTTCAGCTTCCTCCCACCGGCCAAAAACATGCACATTCGGTTAAATGGTGACAACCTGCCCAGGGTGTAGCCACCATCAGCTGGGACGGGCTCCAGCCCCCAAAGACCTCATTTGGATGAGTTGGAGAGAAAATAGATGGATGGATGTTAAATTTAATCAAAAAATTTGCCAGAATAAACTGCGAACTGGCTCCACTGGCAGAAAAAGCTCCCGAATCTCACTGCCAGTTTGCCTGAATGCTCATTATCATCGTTACTCATTTTGGTTTCAGTTAATGGTTACTGGCAGCTCGTTTTCAGAAGTGCTCTGGGAAAGCGCTAAGCCTCGTGGATATTAGGGTGATTATCAGCAGGTGCGTACTTCCCAATTAGTGTGTACTACTTTAGGACAAGCAAAGACTGTATGGGCTCTAAAAGATAATTTAATGACTCCTCCTCACAATTTGTAAAAAAGGAAAAACACAACATCAAATCAAAACTATCCCACAAAGATGAAGAGTTTTTCACGTCCTCTTTTAAATCGTAATCTACAGACGCTTTCACACAGTATCAGGCTCTAATAACTACCTCATTAACAAGACACAATGATGAGCAGAGAGACATTTACATGTAAATAAGCAAAGTGTGTGTGTGTGTGTGTGTGTAGCGTCTTTGTGTGATTGTTGCAGTATTGCAGGATTACCAATGTCAGAGGAAACAGAGGAGACTCAGAGCTGATAAAAATCACTCACTCAACAAGAGATTAGACTCAGACACACAATTATTGATCCCTAAAAGGCTAATTACACGTCTCACTCCTGGCTATGATGTACAGTGTATCAGAAACGCCAACATGATCGCTTTGTGGGAGGGAATTCATTAAAGCGCAGCTGACTTGTGTTGTTCCAGGATCAGTAGTTGGGTCAGGAGCTGCATAATCTCGGTTGTTTTGCATGTAATATACATTATATAGAGCATGGGAATGTTTGGGAACGGAGTCCAATTAGAACCGGTGATCCAAAATCCAATTTTAGAGAGATTAGTAAGGGCTGGCGATATGATATACTCCCACTGCGTGATAAAGGAATGCTTTCGAAATTAGGCCAACACAGTAATTATAATGTGGAGCCATCGTTTAGTTTATGTGGAAGTGATTATTACATCAGAAGTCCATGTGTGACATGTCTATATCATTTTAACCAGCTTTCAACTTGTTTTAGATGAGTTTTTCCTTTTCTGCCACCATTTTAAAAAATGAACATCATCATCATTGTGTTTCAGACTGAGACCATAAACTCATCAGGGAGGAGGAGGGACATTTTCTCATAGACTTCAATACAATATGTCTTCTTTTTAAAACCAGTGTAGTTGCTCCCTGGTGGTCATTGATGGAATGCAATTTTGAAGCTCATCAGCAATTTCTGCCATCATGATTTTCATTTTATTTATTTAAAAACGGTAACAAAAAAAAAAAAAAAAAAAAAAGGAATTTGAACGAGCTGAAATTAAAATTAAAGGCCACATGAGTAACAATAAACTGACTGAGTGGGTTGGAAATATGAATGTTTGCTTAAATATATGACAAAGTGAGGAGGCCCTGAGAGCTCAGTCACAACACAAGGGGGCACTAAAAAGTGTTTGGTAATAAACAACTTAAAAGTGTCTCGTGGCTGAATCATAGTTTGATTGTAATAACAACATGGCTGATTCGTGACTTTTTTACTGTCCCCTGGAAACAGTTCGGCTGCGTTGTGGGTATTTTCTGAGCGCACACGTTGTCATATTGACGGAGGTGTGTTCTGAATTTGTTTGTGTTTTGCCCATTTGCAGGTTCTTGAGGCGGATGGGGGTCCGTTATTGTTGTACGAGCTGACGTGAAGCCAGCTGCAGCAGTTTCTTACTCGTTTTCCCAGAGGATGTGTAGCGTTCCTCAAACACAGATGTGTGCGTTGTGTTTCATCATCGCCGAGCTGTGTGCCGTCGTGCGTAAATGAGAGAGGCAGAATTTGCACATCGCCTTCAGTGGTACTTTTTCCTTTTGCCACTTCCAGCTGAAGGTGCGAGACACTTCGGTGCTAAATATATGGCAGCAGAGCAGAGACTCCACAGAGGGCCGACAACCTGCAGCGTCCACACAATAACAACAACACAACACACAATTTGCTGTGCACCTTTTTTTTCTGACATACATCCTAATTAAGGGCAGGAGCTCATGAGGATGGTTAATGCAGCATATATTAAGAGAGAGGATATCCTAATTAAATGTTACACAAAGCCCTGATTCAGACGGTTTATTTATGATCAGCTGTTTACACACAAATAAACTTTAGGATCTTGACTTCTGCAGTAATATCCGCTGTGGCTGCAGCTATAATGCAGAAGTCCTTATTATTTCACATTTGAGACGAGGCTATGTGATGCTGGAGAGAGAGAGGAGCTTTAGATCACAGCAGCCTCGCTGTGGATGTCAGATCTGGGCCAGCTCTGTTCGGACGTCACTTGTTTTATAAATACGATCCTACGAGATTATTGTGGCTGATTTGTCAGCCACTACTGGGAGAAGGAGGGACACTTTCCCATAGACTTCAATACAATCTGACCTCCTTTTAAAAGCATCCGCCTCGTTAGATAGAATGCAGGTTTAAGGCTTTTCAGCACTGACATGACTTTTATATTCAGTCTGCAGGGGAGCCACATTTCATCTGATTTACATAAAACAGCCGCTAAATAAGAAATAAAATTAAATCTGGTTGGACTGTTTGATTTGTTGTAAACTGCCAGCAGAGCATCTGAATGTGAGAGAATATAATCAACTTGATGTTACATTTTTTTGTTGAAAATAGAAACCCATTTCACTGATGGGCTGCTCGAGCTGTGTTGAGGGAAATGAAGCAGGAGGAAACGGCGATAAACAAAAAAGTCAAGTCCGTCCTGATCGGGGATTTTTGCGGCACAACTCTTATTTGAGTTCGTCCGACAAACGGCGCGGTCACATTTTACACCTGCTTTTCCCCAGACGTCACATTTCAGACGCAGGTTCAAAGAATGGAAATCAATTATTAGACTCTTGAGGTCAGACTGCTGCTACGTGCTGCCCAGAGGAGGCAGAGGACGGCAAAACACAGCCGCACAACGACAATCCGGTTACTACAGACTCACTCCTCACGGCGATGCTGCTACGTTTGTATTCTGTTTACAACAGTATGCATTTTAAAATGGGTACAGCAGAGATTTAATTCCCCACAGCGGGTTATATTTATACAGCGGCTTATGTAAGACTTTGATTTGAACTGTGTGTTTTTGTGCGTTTGCCTCTGACATTCAGGGAGAAATTGTGGAAAATTGTAATTGTGTTTTGGGCGCTTTTAAATTTGGCACATACCTGGTTAGATTTTGACGGACTGTGGTCACGTGTGGTTAATTCTGAGTTACAGGCTGACGCTGATTAGAAATGGCAGGAGAGTCAAATGTCACCCAAATTAACGTTTTTGGCCGTAATCTACAAAGGCGCTCGTTAATTGATCGTTTAATTGATGAATTAAACTTGAGTTGAGCTACGGCGCTGTGGTGAAGGGAGATCAGTGGAGATCAGGCCGACCTTGTGTTGGACCTTCATGGTGAGGACGAGGTTTGGTCGTCTGATAAAGGATGATGCCTCCTTGGATGATCCTTCCTCTTGAGGCTTTTTCGGGCCCGTGCAGCTGGGAGGAGTCCTCGGAGTAGACGCAGAGCTCACTGGAAGGACTGCCTTTCCCTTCTGGCCCAGCTGGAGAAGGAGAAGATATCTGGAATTCCCAGCTCAGCTGCCACCCAGACTTCATCTAAGATAAACGGAAAAAGAAGGACGGATGAACAAAATGTCTTAAAGGATAAAATTTTAAATTTTATGTCCAAAAAGGTCAAAGGTTAAGTTCGTTGTAACATCACAATGTTCTGTAAAAAAAAAAGGAAAAAAACTCCATTATTCAGGCCTTTAACTCGGTTGTGGTCGTATTTCCTTCAACCTGGCTGCTTGGGGGAGGAAACCAGTGATGAGGCAGGAAATGTAGTTTGTATTAAATTAGTTAAGTGATTAAAATATTGACCTCTATCGATCCATAAATCCCACATAGTCGTATATCTTTACGACAACACACATTTATCAATCGCCTAATTCCCCCTAACAGCACGGCCACACAGTCCTAAATCAGACCGCCGTCTTTGTCTTGGTCAGCACGAGACACGTCAGGAAGGAAACTAGTTTTGGCAGGTGAAAGGCTCCAATACGCAGCCCGACATTCTGCCTCACTGGGCCGGCGGGCTGCAGGTTGACCTTGACCGAAAAAGGTGAGGTGGCAAGGCGGGGGAGGAAGGAAAGAAGGAAGGAAGGACGGGTGGGAGCCCGCCGCTGCGGTCTGTCAGACGGTTATCAGTGCCGCTGAGCTGCGTTGGCAACTTTGACGGCAAGGGCACGGAGCAAGGCGACGACAGTGATTGAATAACCACGTAGACACAGAAGGGATGGCGGCAGAAGAATCGTCTCCAGGAGAAGGTGACAGCGCGGGGGGGAGGGATGCTGTTGGTTGTACACCCCCCCTCGACTTTCCCTCGCTGCTGGGCTGTCAGGCCTGTAGTAATGAAGTTAAATGAGGCCACAGGCTCAGCAGAGACCGCTCCGAAAACCGCGGATCACCGGCGGCCAGACAAAGACGAGCGTCCACAGGTGACTGACAGAGTCCAGGAAACGCAGTCAATCAATAACTCCTCCGCCCCCCCGGCTCATCAGAGCCCCCCATCTCTGACCTGACAGGGGTCTCTTTCCATGTGTCATCACACTGAAAGGAAAAGTGACCTTCCTCTTTCCTTTAATGGGATTCTTTAATAACGGGGAGATCTGGGAGCAACAAAGGAGGCCGGCCTTTTCCTTCTTTAATGGAGTCGCTCCTGGTTGCTGCTGCAGAGCCGGCATGACTTTCATTATTCATACTGTACGGCTCTGGCTCCGGGACAAGGTGACGGGGACGGAGAGGCAAAGACAGGAAAATGTAGTTTTTGTCAGTCCAAATATTTGAATAGAAGGTGAGATTAACGGGAGGAGGAAGTTTGCTACAGCGAGCTAATCCAACAGATCGCTGGTGTACGAGGTTGGCTCTGTTCCAGATCATAAATTCATGTCAGCTGCTTTTTGATTTACTCTGGTTTTACATCAAACTTTCTAAGTTTCATTAAATGTTTCCGCTTCCTCCAATATGAAAACTAATTATTCCTTCTTTTTTTTTTTTTAGTTCTGGATTTGAACACGTCTGTTATTCTTAGCTTGATGGATGGTTATGAGCTTTAAATCCACCAGTGGGCCAGTTCACCTTTTCCTCAGCTTAGAAAAGAAAGCTTAATTTTCCAATTTCTGAAAATTAAGATTCACACCTGAAACTGAACCCTGAAAAACACAGATGTGGTCCCCCTTACGTGGTGGACACAGCTTCAGCTCGGAGTCAACCTCTGGCTTCTATCTGTTGGCCGACGTTAATGTTATTCCAGTTTGATTTCACAGTTTGTTAATATTCTCACACTTTGATTTCCCCGGCGGTGCTCGATGCCGTTGATCGCTCTCTGATGGTTTCCATTTGTAAACTTATTTTGCTGCTCATGTCTCGATATGTGAGCTACTAAATATTTGTGATATTATATCGGTTAGAGGCTGTAAAGCATTCTGATGACGGCATTTGTTTAGTTGTGGACTAAATATTTGTTTTTTTGTGGGCTTGTTTTGAATCAATGCACTCTTTCATTTCAGCTCAGTGTCTCTGTTTGAAATATCTACCTAGATTGTTGCCTAAAGGCTTCAGCTGGACTTCAGTCAGTTTCTGAGCCATATCATCTTCACATCAAAGACGCTTTCTTTACTCTATGTCCTTGTCTCAGAGGTCAGCAGATCCACTGCTGCTTGGTTTCTTCCCGTCCAATTAGTGTGGGATGGTGCGAACTTTGAGGGCCAAGTAAAAAAAAATAGTAATAATGAAAAATCCCTTTAATGTTTCTGGGTTCTACAGATGAAATGTGATTTTAAGTCATTATTTGAGAATCTTGACCGGTCATTCCACTTCAGATGAAGATCTGTGATAATATACAATGAATTTTTATTCGCTCTCATGTCTGTAGTTACTTCACCATTATATTTCAACAAGAACTTTTGTAAATTTCTGACGAGCTGCTAAACAATGCCTTCGTACCGCACATCAGATGGATCCTCCATATTTAACGTCGGGATTCAGATCCATGCTCATCAGAGTCGTATCAGAGAAATATCTCTTTGGAAGATGTCCTCTTTCGATTTTCAAAACCATTATGAAAGGAGCACATCACAAAACCAATCAAAGCACAAATGAGAATTTCCAAATGAATGTCGGGCCGGCGCAGTCCAGCTAAATATTTTTAATTACCTCCGAGCGTCTTTGGCCCAGCTGGGCCTGTCAAAACATCCAGCTCTGTCTTTTTGCCTTCTAATTACATTTTAATTGAGAACAATAACAACAAGGGAGAAAAGGCTCTCTTTAGGGCTTCCAGTGACAGTGTGGACAATGTGAACGTTACTTGGCATCAAAATGACTCCCGTGTGGCTCATGCTGCACATGCCGTCATCGTTTCCTGGTAATTTCAAACAATTCTTTACAGGAGCTATTTTGCCGGGCCTGTGTTCTTTGTTTGTTCCCCTTATTATCCTTAATTTGCCATCCATCCAACGCTGATGAGGAGCCTCACTTCACTTGTTCCATTAAGTTTATTGCTAATAATATATTTCATTATGGCTCCGTTATTGGCAGGAATATTGCAATCTGCTCATGGCAGCTCACATGTAAAATTGTTAATTAAATAAATGAATGGTGAAGCCCAAATAAATAAATAAGTAAAGAACACAAATTAGCATACCGTAATTGAATGCCACTCTTGGTTATTTTGCTCTTTGAACTGATGGATTGGCGCCGTCGTCACCGCGAGCCGAGATGGGAAAAGAGAGCAACTCTTCAGCTCACCCAAACACAAACAACAACAACAAAACAAGAGAAAAACACAGAGTCACGCGTCAGTTATCTCTACGCATTAATCTACAGTATTGACAACAACACTCAACACAACGCGAGTGCTCTGCAGCCAAACAGCGTGTATCTGATGTGTTGTACACAAAAAATCTCAACACGCTGCCTCGCCATCCATCAATGGCACGTCTGAAAGATTTATTTCGCGGGGCCAACGGTCACACAGAAACACAACAAACCCGCAGAAGAGAAAAACACAATGCGACGTGCTTGCCACTCTGTGACACCTTGATCTTTTGGTTCTATTGTGTAGTCGGTCTCTGCCACGTCAGGGTCAGTGTAGATAGGAGAGCCGTGTAAACAAAGCTGACATTGTAATAAAGAGTGTCAGCGTTTTCTCATTTTCCAGTATGGGAGAAATTACAATTTGAAAGATTACCAAGCTAAATAACGGCAAATGAAAATAAAAGTGAAACGAAAAACAACCTGCACGATTAATTCGTGTATCTCATTGCTTGTTTGAATTCGAAGAGATTTCAAGGCCCCAATGTCCCCTTAAGTGGTCCGAAAGGTTCGGCTCTTATTATTAAATCCAGCTAATGAAAGTCCAACTGCTGAACTACTTTGTTTACTTAAAGCTGCCTTAATTGATTTTTGGCCGCAAGGGGGGCTAAAAAAAAACAACAAACAAACCATCAACACAAGCCGATAGATGCACATCCGTCCCACCAGAGACTGCCGCCCCATTAAGAGTGCTGCACGGGGCTGGAAAAATGTCAGTATAAAAGTTAATTGTTCTTTTCACAGCGCAAGCCCATTTTTATTGCAGAGTACATTACAGAGCTCCCTTTGCTCTTTGAATCGTCTCTGCTTCTTCACACCTGCACTTTGAATTAAAGGAGAGGAAGAGAGAAAGCCAGAGCTGCCAAGAACAGATTCAACGCCACAGCTGGTCAAACTGTTCCATCAATTCTGCACGTTTAATCTGCAAAAGGAACAATTAACAGGAAGAAGGATAAAATGTGCTGCACCTCAAAATTACATGGTCTTAAAAGAAAATCAGCTCTGCTGTGAAAAATCTTAATGCAGCTTAAACAAGATGAACACCTCAACTTTTCACCTTTGCTGTGTTGCCAAACTCGGCTGAATCCAGATGGCTGCGAATACACAATAGCCAAACTAAACACTGATGTTCTGGAACGGGGAAAGAATTGTAACTACCCTTACAGAATTTATGGCCAAGTTAGGCACAGGAATGGGCTCTAAAATGTGAAATGATGCCTTTATTACTTGATTAGTAGCCATTCCTGCGGATATTAAATTGGCTGCGACTGTGAATAGCAAACTGCAGGACGTGCGAGCTGCTAAAAAGCACATCGGTTCACCCTTCCTCCTGCTGAAAGCCCCTTTTTTTTTTTTTTTCCAGGGCATCAATATCGTCAGAGAGGATCATACCCTGTATGGCACCGGCTCCATCACGACTCCCGCTGCCTGGCCTGAAGACAGATTTAACAGACAAAGGCAGGCGGGAAAAGCAGCATGTAAAAAAAAAAAGGAGGCTCTTTGCCGGCGCCTAATAAGGATAAGAAAAAATATGGAGCCTTTTCTTTTCCGCCTTAACTCTTTGAGATGGCTGGGCAGAGGTGATAAAGAGAGGCAGGAAAAATGGAGTTCATTTTACGGAGCCGGCTGCGATGGAGGGGTCAGAGGTTTCCAGAAACAGGAAAGTTTAAAAGGTGCCGTCGCCTCAGCTGATGGACAAACGTGTGGAAACAACTTTTAGCTGCTTCTCAGCTGTTTCTGATCAAAATCTGTGCGTGTCTTTCCTCACTCTGATCTGACTTTTATCCCTCTGCCAGCTCCCTCCTGCTGTCCTGATAAATACTGATCACTTTAAGTGCATCTGGAGAGCTGGACCTTAAACTTAAACAAATAACACAAACACAGGAAAGGGGCTGCCGCACATATTTTCCTATTAAGGCTGACACACTCCTGCAGGTCTCGGCACTAAATCTGCTTGTGATGCACATCGTGGTGTGACCTGTGACCTCAGGTGTTCATCTCAAGAACGAGTTTACTTCACATAAAAACTGAAATCTACTTTCAAAAAAAAGGTTGTCTGCGTTTCAACTGCCTGAACTGAACAGCTGGTCTGAGGTGAAACTGTGTCAACAGTAGAGGAGCAATATTACGCCAGGTTGGGTTGGTAACCTGTCACTGAACCTGAACATGCTGCACATTTGAAATTCAGAATAAATGCAGCCTTTAGGTTTTTCACTTGTCTCTTAATATTTTACGAGCTTTATTGTGAGTTTGTAAAATTAGCGTCTTTGTCGGTGAGCAGCGGTTCAGTTCTGGAGTCAAACCCCAGCCGTGGAGCCGCTTGTCTTCATCTCAGACCTTTGACAGACTGAAAACCTGTCCTGGGGGAGTCCCGTCCTCACCCAGTGTCAACTGAGAATAGCATCCACCCCCACCCCCGAGATTTTCTACCTGCCACAACACAACCGCTGATGGCCGAGTGTGAAGCCGCTGTGACGGCAAACATCAGTTTGTCTGTCAGCCATGTAGATTTTTTTGAAACCGTAAAAAATTTAAGCGGGCTTGTTACTAAACGGAGCATCATTTCAAAAATCGTGCTGTGTTGAGGATTTCAAACTAAATGCTGAGACCATAAACTTGGATTTTGCTCGTCGGTCCTCCAGCAGAGTTTTGAAGGCTCCAAAGTCGAGGTGGCAGTCTCAGTAGAGTTTAATTGTTTGCCGTGCTGTTACAGCCAGGCTTATTGCTCAGTGCATCATGGGATATCTTTAACTAATGGACTCGGCAGCCCTTCAGTGACTGGGTTTAATATTGAATGCAACAGAAAGAACTACTAACGAGGTGTAACTGAGATCTCTCAGCACATCATTTCAGCGCTGAGGGCCACCCCGAAAATTTTCCTGGTAAACATTGTGCTGAGCGAGCTACAGGTGCTGCGCTGTCACTTCCAATTAGACGGCAGCGATCTAAATGTAGAGCTCTGCTAAGCGAGCGTCAGGACATCATTAGCAACAGGTCAAACTGCATTATGCTCAGACAGCCGGATCGTTATGGCCAAACAGGCTGGCTCGTCAGAAAATAGGTGTCAGGTGAAGGTAAGCGGGGCTTCGCTCAAACATGCAAACCATTCAGAGAAGATTTGCCTCTCAAGCAGTCGAACAGTTGAGCTTTGTTCTCTCAGACAACAGTGGTGAAAACGAGAGAACAGGAACATTCTTGATGTTCTGCCAACCCCCGAGTACACGAGGACTGCTTCCTCAGCTTCTTCTTTTTGTTTACAGGTGAACCTGCTGGAGGACGCCGGCTCAGTGAAACCCAGAGACAACAAGTGTACATATAGATAATTACTGTACGGCTGCAGCATCCAAACAAACAAACAAACAAACAAAAGACAGCTTCGCTTCTCTCATGTGGGTTTGTTGAAACAGGAAAAACGTACAGAGCCGACAGATATTCACACAAAAACGAACATATGTAACATAAATCAGAATCCTTTGAAAGCTTCAGCAGATGAACGAGAGACAAAGTTAAAATATTTAAAAGACAATCAGCCCTCCAATCCCACAGCTCTGACCAGGACAGTCGTCCCAATGACTTTCCATTTACTTTATTTTAATTAGAAACAGTTGCACCAGACTCCATGGGCCTGAACGTAACGACAGTGAATCATCTCAAAGCAGCTATCAGCCGTAGAATTCATTAGTAACCATCGCTTGGTGTTCAGCGATCCGGTGTTTTGCCTTCAGGCTCTTTCCATTAACCTTCAACTCTTTTTTTTTTTTTTTTTAAACACAGCCATCGATGATAAAATTCCCTCAATGCCACTTCCTATAACAAATCTATTAGCGCCCGGTGCTGGATGTTTCTTTGGGCACGCCCAGAGCTAAATGGTTTTCAGAACAGCCGTTTCTCATTACAGTAGTAAACATTTGAGGCTGAATGACCTGTTAATTCAGAAAGCCTGTAAACTGCTGCAGGGCTAAATAATTCTCTCTATTAAATCTAGCTACCAGTGGAAAGCTGCAGCCCGACGAAAAACCCTGTAACAAATCGGATTTTCTGGATTGAGGAGAAATAGACCTTTTCCTTTTCTCTGACAACAAACGTCTGGAAAGTTCGTCAGGACATTTGATTGTTTTTAATAAAACCACTATCCCGTTGTATCCGAGGTAAAATAAAAAAGGAATTATGAGGCAGGCAGCAGCAGTTTAGTGCCCCCCCCAACATCCGAGGATGCCTGCCCAGGAAAAATGGAGCAGAGCAAAGTGAAAAGCAGCGGGATGTTTTGAAATGGATTAATGCGCCCACCATTTGAGGTTAACAGCCTGTCGCCGGGCTTCCTTATCACACGGCCAAGATCAATGGCACAAACACATCTGCTCCCAAAACAATCTGCCACAGCACTGCCGGGCGCCACGCTGAGGATGAAATAAAATCATCCAGCAGCTCCTGGAGCTATTTTATACCCATCCGTCCTCTAAATCTCACACCGCGTACGGAGCAACATTTGTTGACCTGTTTAGAAATGGCCGGTGTTCTTCTTGGAAGACTGATTCAGAACTGGAAAACAAGATGCCACCTGACACCGTTATTTTTTTCCTCCTCCAGAAATGCGATCTGAAATGCAGCGTGTGAGTAAAATGATGGACTAGACTGTTCTACGTTTCGTGGCAGATATCAGAATTCTTGGCAACATTTTCTCGCGTGCGGTGAGTTCGCCCCGCCTGTTGGCGCCTGAACGGTTTTTGCTGGATTTTCTAACACAAAATTACTGCTACTGATGTTGGTGGAGGAAAAAATGAGAGAGCGTTGGCGAGCAGGTGGATAAGAGCTTAGATTTGTGTCCTGTCCATAAACGGTCCACGTGGTTATTTTGAGCTATCACAGAAAAGGATCTGCATCATGAATTCAATGCCACAAGGCCGTTTAAGCACACATCAAAAATATTTTAAAATCCGCCCACAAATGCCCCACATGTGGAGTTTAACTGTTTAATGCATAAAAAAAAATCAAACTGTATCATCAACCTACACGGTGAAAAACGGAATCAAAGGCATTTAAATTTTGCTCCATCTTCACATAAAAGTTCTGAACACGCTGCTGTTAAATAAACTTTATAAAAATAAAACACTTCACCAGTCAGGATGGAGGATGGCGTGTGATTTTTAAATTCACACTGTGAGACAGGAATGCCTTCGAAAAACGCTTCAACAATGAGGGGTGATAAAAGCAAGAAAAAAAAAGGGCAGACTGTGCTGGCTCTGAGTGGAGATGATCAACTTCATCAGTGTTGTCTACATCAAGCTGATTATTGTGGAGTTTTATGTTTTACTCTGACAGCTGGATGGATTTTTACAGACAATTTTCCCCGTAAATAAACCAAAATCACAAGAGAGGCAGAAATAAGAAGGAAGCGTTCGAATCAATACGGAAAACTGTTATTGACACCAACACTCATTACGAGCAGCAGCGAGGGCGGCAGATCCGTATGAGAGCTAATATCCGGAGCAGCCGAGCGGAGGAAGTCCTGAGGGGGAACGCGTGTCAGCGCTTCGGGCGACATGAACTGTCACACCTTAATGAGAGACTTTCAAATTGAAACGCTCCCATCACATCCACTGGCAGTCTGGGAGAGCCGAGAGGAAGGTGGGAAGTCGGTGAGGCTGCTGGATCCAACCATAGACTGGACCAAGACTCTGGATCTGTGAAGTCAGATTGTGTTGAAGTGTATGGGAAAATGTCCCTCCTCCTCCCTGATGGGCTGCAACACGACGCAGAGCTAAAGTTAAATTAGTTAGATTTAGATTAGAGAGATGTAAACCTGACCTTTCCCGGTTCAGCCACGGCATTGGGGATGGCACAGACAGGACAGCTATCTGGATATTGTTTCTCTAAAACTGGGGGGGTAGATGTCCCCTTCAGAGCAACATAAACCTTCCTGTTTCCAAGAAGCAACAAAACGCCTGCGAGCAGAAGCTGCAGGGGCAAAGCAACAACTTACATTCAGTCCAAGAAGAGTTTGTGAAAAGGTAGAGTTAAAAAAACATCAGCAATCCCCTTCACCAAAGCGTGAGACACAAGAGAAGAGCTGTCACGAAGTGAAAAGCTCCACTGTCACACCACATTTAGTCACACAGCCGTCCATTAGAAAAGATGAAGAACCTGCCAACTCTTTCACCGAGTGGTGTCGGTTTCTCGACAGTCTCGACAAAAGCCACAGGTTGGACCAACTTAGATCAGCACGTTTTTACAGTAAAAACGCAGCCTGTCTGAGTCTTCTGGAACAACCTCGTCCTCGCCTACAAAGCTCACTTTATGAGTGAGAGCAAACTCATCTGCAGGCAGAGCAGCTTGATCTAATGTTGCAGCTTTCTGCTCATTTAACTACAGACAGACAGACAGACAGACAGACAGACAGACTCTGGCACGCAGTTCTTAAATTCTTCAAGCAATACGAGTTGGCGAAGCTGCTCCTTGGAATTAGCCTTTTGAGATAAACACCACCTGTCAAAGAGCTTTTCTTTCTCTCTTACAAATTCAGCATAGGTTTGTTTATCTTGCTTCATATAACTCCTGAAACGCTGTCAACAGGCCTCTGGAACCAACTCGTACACTTTCAGCATAACTTCTTCAACCAAGTCACAATCTGAACTGCGGTCAGTGCTCAAAGCAGAATATGCCTCCTGTGCGTCACCGCCCGAAGCCCTCTGTAAGATGTGTAGATGTTTGTTAAGGCCATTTCCATACAGCATCCTTTTCCTGAAAAGGAGGAACTAATCGTAGTTGGCTGGCTACATCAAACGCAGGTCTTACTGGTAAAAAAATGCTTGTTTCTTTTCTAACTCTTCTCAAGAGTCGTTCATTATTTTAGCAATAAGTTCATCCTGTCTGTCATTTAGTTCTCTCTCTTTTAATGCCAAGATACTGGCATGACAAACTCAGCAGCTGGGTGAGGCACTTTTAGCACACACTTTGCTACGAGTCCCTCTCTGATGGCAGCTATTAAGTTCTTTTTTAGCTTATTATCATCGTTTGAAGTTTAAATTTCAAATTGAGACGCACGCTGAAAACGCTGCTCTTAAGTGAGATCATAAAGCTGTTCAAAGTCCTCAAGAGCTGCCATTGTTCGGTAAAGTTTACTGAGGTAAGGAGCGCAAGCAAGAGCACAAAAACAACTGCAAATGGGGCGTCACAAAAAGCAACCGCTGCTGCTCATTTCCATACGCATACAGCCCACAGCTGATAGTGTGGCTGAATTACACAAAAAATGGCTACACAACGACACACCGAAGTAGAAATAAATATTACCCTTTAAGCCGACAAAGCAGCACAAAAGATTACCTGCCCAACAAAGCCTGCTAGTAATCCTACAGATACACAAAGGCCTAAGAACACTCAAGGTAATATTCGTCGGCACCAGCCCACACTAAAGGAGCCAACAACACTCACCTAACGTTACACAAATGCTCTCCGTTCTCACCCAGCCAGGAAAAAAAAACCAAGCAGTCAAGTGTTGACCACAAAACAGAGCCAACCTCGGACGGCTGCCGAGATAAACTAAACCAAAGCTCTGCACGAAGGCCAGCGGCACACACAATGAATAACGTAAGAAAAAGTGACCCGCTGCAACACTCGTCCTACTTATCCAGGGAGGTCGAGTGCTGTTTTCTGCGGCCTACAAGTGAAACAAAGCAGCTCAAACAACCTTACTCACCGGACCAGAGTCAGGAGGGAAACACGCAGCTGCAATACTCCACCAATGATTACGTGACAACGGGAAGCAACACAACACAACAAAACGTAACGTCAGAAGTGCTTTTAATAAAGTGAAGTTGAAATGGGAGGAAGCAGCCTGAGCTGGCGGGGCTAATGTGTGATTGACAGACAGTCCTCTTCAGCTCCACCTTCTCCTCCAAAAAAAAAAAAAAAAAAAAGATTTCTGACAGACAAACAAATCTTTCGTCACGTTTCCTCAGAAAAATTCTCTCAGCTGCTCTGTAAAGCTGATCATTCAGCCGGAGGAACACCAGCGAACTACCAGACTCATCCTGATGTTCGAATTGTGAAGGCAAAATTGAGGCAATTATCCCCTCAGGCTGTGTAATAGAAAAATAATACAACAAAAACGCTCTCGAGGAAAAAGCAAAGAAGTGAATATTATCACGTATGAACAGCTACTTGACATGGAAATATATTCAACCCCTGCGTTCTGTCATTATCATAAGTTTCAGGAGTTGTGTGTAACAAAGATTTCTGGTTCAGTTTGTGCGCTTCCTTCGTGGACAGATGAGCCTCAGCGTCTGCATTTCTCTCCTCTTACAGAGAGACACACGATCAATGCTCTCATCCCGAGCCAAGAAAGTCCAGATCCTCGTGGGCCAGCTCCGCGCCGGAAATCACCTCAGACAAGAGAAGGTTTGTCTGAAAGCGTTGATTGATTGAGCTTGAAATGTGTCAAATGGAGCCGTCGCCGTGTTTGAAACCTCAGCGGTCCGTCATTATGAACGCACACAAGCTCTTCTGAGATGTGACTTGTACCATCTCAGCTGAGTGTCGAGATCACATCTCTGTTTTCTTGACATTAATCTGGAAGTAATTGTGTTCCCATCAGTTGGTGAGGCGCTGAACGTCTCGGGGGAAATCAAACGGGGGAGTCTGCTGATGCACGGAGCGTTGTGTTTTTGAAGTGGGACCTCTGGATGAAAAAAAGAAAACACAACAGCACTCAAAAAGATAAATATTAAATATTGAAGATCTGAGCAACTTTCACAGTCTGAACTATGCGTGTAATAAAACTTTCTGCTGTCGCAGTCAACAAATAGAATAAAATAGAGGCTCCAGTCTGATAAATGTCAAAAACAGAGTGAAGAGCAGAACGACCAGGATGAGGCGTCTCTGTTCTGTGTGAGGTCCAAACGTTGATGTGTTTCCGTCATCAAATCTCAGATCTGAAGGCAGAAACATTTTATTGCCTTAAAGTCATTTTCCCATAGATTTCATGACAATCTGGCCTCTTTTTACAGCATGGCTACTGCCAAAAAGGACACGGTTCAAGTCTTTCTTTGGTGATGCAACATCAAAATTGAGCTGTAAGATCCAGAGGATTAAAACGGAAGATTCAAACGCTGAAAGCTGATTTTTTTTTTTTTTTTTTTTTCCTGCAAGATCAAAACGTTTCACAACGTTTTCTTTTTGTGTAAAGAAAATGCAGAAATGATCATTCTGGATGAAAGCACAATGTCTGGCAAAATAACAGAAAATTGAAAATTGTTGGAACACAGATGGGGAAGGTTTTTAAAACAATCAGGTGGATGCACCAAGAACAACAACAACAAAAAGAAAAAGGTTAAGAAATGGAGGAGCGTTTTTTTTTTTTTTTTTTTTATTGTAATAAAGTAAATCCGAAAGCCTGGAAGACGCATAATCAATCTCCTGCGATGTGACCGGGAACGAGGATGGCAGTAATGTGAAATGTGATTCTCCGTCTGCTGACGCTCGTTCTGTTTCTTCATTGTATTACTGCGTTTGATTAAACCAGCACAGCCCTGCTACAAAAACCTCCTGACCTTCGACTTGTTATGAGAAGTAAAAGAAGTGAAAACCTTTTCTCCTCGGCGGCTCGTCCTAAATCGTCTCTGCAGACGACGTTAGGCAAAAAATAAAAATAAAAATCTTTGTCTTGTTGTGCGAACCTCGTGTAGAAGAACATGAACGAGTTGGCTACTGACAGTCCGGCTAAAAAAGAAAAGGTCACCTGGGAGCGCACAGCTGCGGGATGCCTTAAAGGTTAGCTCCATCGAGCTTCATCAAATATTAACAACATCAGAGCCCCTGACAGGACCCCCCCCAAACGCCCCCCCACCGGCAGACAAACAGGTCCATTAGCAAAAGGAGTGTTTCCAGAGGCCACGAGCTGCTGTGATGTAACGCTCCGACCTGTCCGTCTTCAGCACTCTGTGAACGCCTCGGCCATCCTGCTGTGGGTGAGGGGGGGCTTCTCAAGCAGCTTTCCTGGATTTCTTTATAAAAGGTCACCGGCAGGTGGAGCGTGACCCCTCGACCTCGTCTTTCCACTATTTTGCTTTAGATTATCGATCCGGTCGTGTCAGCACGGGCAGCTGAAAGGTTACGGCTCCCGCCTTATTAACAGCAGCAAATGGAGCCAAAACTAATATTTAACAAAGTGTTCGCTGTCTGTACTGTAATGGAGTATTGGCGGGTTTCCTGATAGGACCAATGTGAGCACGATGCTGCAAACATTTTCCCTCCGACAGATATTTCAGCCCGGAGAGGGCAGGCACCGACACTGCTGTTTACTCTCTTTTCAAAGTTGCTCCCGACTCGCTGGAAGCTGCGATGAAGTCCTTTCCTCGTGGATTGTTACGGTGGAGGGATGCAGCGAGGCAGCCGCAGGTGCCGGCCAGATGTTGGTCATGATGCTGGACGCTGCACGTGCTGTTTGTCGTTGATGTCATTCTTTTTGGCGCCTGCCATCTGTTGTTGTTTTTCTTTGAATGCATGAAAAAATGTCAACAGAATTGTCTAGGTATTGTTTTTTTTTTTTTTTTTTTGGGGGGGGGTAATCTGAGCTTCAACAATCAACCTGATTGACAAAATACCTCCATATTTGATTATTTCTATTATCTCAACACACAACATCTTCATTTCTATCTCTCTATTGTTTCACAGCAAGGTCGTTTTGGAATAATATTTGTCATTTCTTTGCCCTCGATGTTGATAGCACTAAAAAAATCTGGCAGTCAGGCTGAATGCAAATCAGGAGAAGCTTTGTTTGTTGCCAGAGGCTTTCTCTCTATGTGTCTAATGCTATGTTTTTTTTATTTTCGCTGCACTCTCAGCCGGTTTTCGCGTTGCAAGCCGAACTGCTGTGCATCTTGTTTGGCTGTTAAATTCATGAAGCATCTTAATATTGTCCAGGTTACAGAGCTGTTGCAGCATGATGTACAGTTTTTCATATTTATGCTGGATGTTGAGCACAAAAACAAACAAATTTCATTCAATGGAGTCTCTTTTGTGCAACCAAGCAAATCCCTAAAAAGAAGGATTTCCAGCTCTATGTTAGTTTGAGTCAGCTGTGATTCTGTTTTATGTTTTGGGTTGGTTTTTTTTTTTTTTGCCTCGTGCTCTTTTGAGGCAAAAGGTCAAAAAAAAGGTGCTGCTTTCTTACAGACTACAATACACAACTACGACTCAGCATCACATGCAATGTAAAATGAATGAAATCCTTCCTTCCTGCTTTTCCATGATCCACACTCCCAAACTCCTGTCGCCCCCAACACTCCTGCAGATGCCCCCAACTTCTTTTCGCATTTGATCCAGTGTTCAATAATGGATTGTGGTCAGCCAGTCATGTCTTCCATCTGCAGTGGGAAGTCGGTGGGGGTGGGGGGGGGGCAGCAGCTTGCCTTCCAGTTACAAAGCTTGTCTACTGCAGTTCTCTTTACACGGCGCACGGATGGGGAAACAGGCTCCCCTGCCCCGCCGGCTCCTCGCGCTGCCTCGCTGTTTGAAATCACTTCTTTGCTGTGGTGTGGCGAGGTTCATGCAGTCACGCCGGGGGGACGCAGAGGAGAAAGTCTGCAGCTCATTTCCATGTGAGGAGAATGAACCGAGAAAATACAACCAGAAGGAATTGTTTTATGTAATCTTTTATGTCTGAGTCTGCATCCTCAATTTATGAGGCTGTAAACAATATGCACATATTTCATCACTGCAAAGGCAGGGAGTGTGTGCATGTGAGTGGTGGAGAGCGGAAGCTTTGGAATAGCAGCATATTATTAGAGTGTGAATAATGCATATAATCCACCTTTTCAGCACAAAGAAAGAATAAAAAAGGGGACCGGGCCATTAAAAAGCTCCAAACTGAAATTGATGAGAAGCATCAGAATTGCAGAGCAATCCACCATCGCAGCACGAGAGGCCTCTGAGTGCTCGGATGAAGCCATGCGGCTGCAGTTGTACATGCAGTGAACGACTTACAGTTTAAGTGGCAGAATCTGAGTGCAGGTCGGAAAGCAGCAACTTGATGTAGTTAGCGTGTCGTGTTAAATGGGAAAACGTGCACCGTGCAAGGTGAGCAAGAGATGATATCATCATCATCATCATCATCATCAGATACAATCATGACTCTCATCACAACACCTCCGCCTAGTCCGGCACACGGAGCACCGTTTAATTCCTGAGCAGTCGCTCCGTCACAGCTGCTGTTGTTGAATGGAAGACGGAAGCTGCTGACATTACTTAGGTAGCATGGACTCAGCTTTCCCCCCCCTCAGATCCACATCATTATCTGGATCCAGAAAATAGTCCAGTCCAACATATTTTTATCTAGAAAGGTTCTTAAATCAGAACCTTTAGAGGTTTCATAGTGGTGCTTTTTGTGCGATCACTCTTGTGTTTTAAATCGCAGATACTACCATCGGGCCCCCAGGGGCCGCTCCTGATGATGCTTTGAGAAAGGCCGCTGTGACAAAACACTGATGTGGCAGTTACAGTCTTGGTTTGAAAAAAAAAAAAAAGCTTTATTCTTCAGCAGCTCTGCATTGAAAACATGAAAATAACACGAGATGTCAGAAAATAGTGCGACCATTTTGTGCTGTTTTTGACTGCACATCAGTTTCTAACATCGCAGAGAAACAGCAGCCAGCTGAAGCGCTGCAGGCAACATGCTCCAAGCCTCCAGCTTCTCAGCCAGGTGACCCCCAAACTCCTCCGACTGCGCCAGGCTGTTGGCCGACGCGGCCGTGTGCAGCATATAATCACATCACAGTCACCCGGAGAGGGAAAAACAGCGATTACTTCCAGATCCCTTCACCTTCCGTTCACTCTGTAGACTGTACCGGCCAATTAGGACAGAGCACGGAGCAGGTCAGATCCAGCTTCAGGTTCAAAACAAAACAGAACAAGATGGTGGCCCCTGAAAACACGAGCAGCTGTCTGATGAGTATTTCGAGGATTTCACATCATGTCGGTTGGTCCCAAAGCGAAGCCTGGAAAGTGCAGCATGACTCAGCTACAAGTACGACACACATGCATCACATGAGTGTGCGTGCTGGAGTTTGGAAGAAGTGCATTGACTTATTGACGCACCAGTTAGGGGGAAGTGCAACACAGGAAAATGGGAGCTACATCCTGTTTACGTGAGAATCGATTCCATTATAAGTCTAAATGGTGAGAAATGTCCAGGTCACACCAGGTAGGAGAAATCCTGGATGAAAATGGAGAAAGTGTGAGAGAGAAGTAGACGGTGTTACATATTCATGGATACGGTGGAAAGTAACAGAACATTGGGCTCTTTTTTTGAGCTGAACAGTGCGTGATGTGATCTAAGATAACTTTAAAGAGCCCAACGGCACAACAGCACAACAGCAAGAGAGGAGACGTGAATTAGAATATCCAGACCTGTGAAAAAGCTTCGAGCACATAAAGGCCTTCTGTTTGTCATCATCAGATTTCAGAAGCAACATCAACTCCTCTAATTAAGCACAAAAAAACCCCCAAAAACAAAACGCATCGACAACAACCTTTGTGAGTCTCAGAAAACGGTTCAATAAGCAGGTAGCAGTGGCTTTTTCAGGGGGCTGTCATCCAGGCAGGAAAACTGAGGTGTTCTCACATTTCTATTCTGTCAAAGATTTGCTTTTCTTCACACACTCGCTCTGTTATGTTCACCAAAGCGCCGGCGTAGCTGCAGACTTCTGGCCAACGAGCGGCTGAAGCGTCTAGCTTTGGAGGTTTCCCTGCAGAGTTTTCATTCGCAAGTTTTGTTTGCATTCAACCCACCTCATCAAAATTCGCTTTGTGTTGCATTGAGACCAAACAAACACGATGAATCCTCCGTCTACCGGCTGGCCTTCGCCGGCACCACAAGCAGCCGCTGCGCCTCTTTTACATGCTGCAGATGAAGCCAATCAGATGCATCCAACATCAAAACACGGTCCACTCTCGTGTCCGTCCTCTATCCGTGACAGCCGACGTAGAACCTTGTGTGGAGCTCGCTGGGGAGTCAAACAGCAGACAGTTTATCTGAAGAACCACAGATGTTGTTCGACAAAACTCAAGGTTCAGCTAATTAGTTCTCAAACCTCTGACTGCAGTTTACACTAAGTGAAAAACAGTTTACTCACATCTGATTCATCATCGATGAATCATTTGACTTTTATCTCATCTCCCAACTCATGGAGAGGTGACTAAAACGTTTGGTTGTTTTTTCATACAACCGGTAATTTTCGTGTCGGGTTCGTTCATTTTTCCTCCCACCGTCCAAAGACGTCATGTTTCCTTTCATTGGTGACTCTAAATTGTCCGTAGGTCTGAGTATTAGTCTGATATTTGTTATTCACAGTAAAAAAACCTGTTTTGTGATCAATTCATGGGTTAGGGTTAGAACATTGGGCCAGATTAAAAGAAAATCCCTCAACTATCCATAAAATCATGATTTGTGAGGTTGCCGCAGCCTTGACCTTTGACCCCCCCAAAGGTCAACCACCGAAATCAAATCAGTTTGTCTTCAGTGTTGGTGGAGATCACAGGAACAGGAAGGCCGGACAAACTGTGCAGAAATTAGGTCACATGAAAAAGCTAATTGGTGAAAAACAACAAATAGCAGAAGGATGAACACCGTCACTGCCTTAATGAAATTACTGCCTGAAACGTATCGGGTTACTGTACATCCCCCCAGTCTAATTCCACTGTTCTAAAATTGGATGATTCAGATCCCCACATCAGCACGGATTAGCGCTCTCCATTCCTTGTGTGTTTTTTCAAAAGGGACAAGCCGGCACGACACCGCAGCATCAATTAGTTATGTAAATGTTAGCATCGTTATTTCGACCGGGTTTTGATATCTCGACGGAAAACGGCCGATTGACTGAAGAACGGCCTTTTCTCTTTTACTTATTTATTCATCGGACTGGTTTGCACGTTCCATCTTGTTAATTAGGTTTGTGTTTTTAGTGAGGAACTTAATTTTGTTCCGTATGTATGTGAATGTGTATGAAATGACAATAAAGGTATCTAATCACATCTCTATTCCGAGCGGCGGGCTTTAAATGAAAGCTTAAAGTGAAACGAAGGGAAAGAGGAATCTCATCTGGTGGATGAAATATTAAACAGGGACCTCCGGGGCACGGCGGCTATCTGATCGGCAATAAAAAAGCGCTTGAACAATTTGAAATGGTGTTAACGGGGATGCGGGAGACAACGAGGCGGGGCGGAAAGGGGAGCAACAATGAGACCATGGGATCCCTGATCAGCTCTGCATTACGTTTCCGTTATTAGCTCTGATTTCATCGTACACAGAAACAATCCGCCGTGTCCGCCCTCCCATTCTGCACGCCTTCGCCATCTGTTGTTTTTCTCACCGAGTCGTCCACTTATGTCGCACTTTGCTCTTACAGTGGCTGTGAACGGCAGCGGCAAAAAAAAAAAAAAAAAAATGGAATGAACAAAAGGCCCTTTTCTACACAGATACATTTTCTCTCAGCCCAAAATGGAATGAGTCAATCTGCAGCCCTCAGAAAATGTAATCACACTTCAAGAGGGGGGAAAAAAAGAAAAGGAAAGTGGCCAACTTTGGCTCCAGGTGACGTCGGAGTCGTGATGAAGGCAGATAGAGCCGCATGCCTCCTAAAAGTTGAAGCCCTGTCAGCGCGGCGAAGACTTTTCTCAGCGCCGCCTCTCCGGGCCTTTGATATGCTTTAATAAATGTTAATAGAATACGGAGTGCTCGGGGTAGAGTTTAGAAATTACAAATTGCTGAGCTCATATGCAGGAATCCTACGGGGATTTCTTGGACTCCCAACACCTTGACACGTTCCCCCGAGGGCTCGAACGGTGGAAGGAGCGATATTTGTGCGAGAATGTAAATTAACTGGAGGGAGGAGGCAGCCAAGAGAACACGCAGATGGTTGTGTCAAGCTGGCAAAGGAGGGCGGGGGTGGAGGGGGCGGTGGCACGTGGCTGTCTCTGGCAAACCACAAGCATCTGGCACTGATGGCACAGCGGGGGGGCGGGGAGCGCTCCCCTTGTTATGAACGACAACCCCGACCTCCCCACTCTATATATGGCTTATCTCGCCACCCAGCATCCGGGAAGACAATGAGCATCCAGCCGTATGTCCCTTTCACTGCGGGGGCCGCTCTGTGCGATGAATGTGGACGGCTAAAGGTTTATTTTAACCTTATCTCAGGGACGACTGGGTTGCACACAATTTGGGGGGGTCGCAGTGGAGTGAAGTACAGAACTGTCACTGCAGTAAATGAGGAGATGGAAAAGCTCCTGCAGCATGCCGACACTCCTGCTGCCCCTCCTTCCCCTCCTTCCCTCCCCGCGGTAGCCTCTCACACACACTTTTAACGGCTCGCCTCGGTTCTTGTAGCCTTTACGGGGCGTAATGACTATCATTCCACAACTGTTTTCCCGGCCTACAATTGCAGACCTTGAAATGATCACTGTAACGTTGTTATTACAGAGTTTCAAAGACACAAAAGGCAAGAAGTAAATGAGAAGTCCTTGGCTTCAGTGCGAGACCCAAACACAACGGATACACAACTCCCCGGGCGAATGACTCATCCACATGGGTGCTCCAGTCATGTTGAGGTCTGTAATTCACTTCAGTACTTTCGCTTTTAATGGGCAACATTTAAAGATGGTTACGAGTTAATTTACAGATTGAGATACAACCCAACTGCCCGACAAAACGCAGCATGTTTCAGTGTGAGCAGTATTTTTCATCGAGGTCTTGCTGCTTTTGCTGACAATAAAAATCTGAATGCTTCTTCCGCCACAATCAAAGCAAAATACAGGGATTAGCGCGAGACAAAGAAAACAGATGCGTGGACACAATAATACCAATTACAGCGGCGTACTTCAAATGAAGATAGATAGCGTGTGTCACACTCCCTGCTATGTTTTTAGGCTCAGCAACAGAAAGGAAACGGCTCTCATCCCTCCTGTTTTCTGCCCTATTTATTTCCTGTTGTAACCAAAGAAATATCCAGCAGCCCCAAACGCATCATACCTGAGAGCTGCTACCCGCCGTAGCATGCTATTAAAGTAAAACTCCTCACATTTTCGGACATGCTTTTTTGGCTTAGCCGCAGCTATACGAGAAGATCGATATCAATTTCGTCTCCGATTGTTCAGTTTGAGGTCGTTCTGCGGTGGAGTTTTGGTTTAGCAGCAAATCCTGAGAGCTGGAGGAAGAAACTGCTAGCTTAGCTCTGTGCTTCTTAAACCATCATATTAACAGGACGTCTGGCAGCTTGTGTCTTAAAAAAAAGCCTGAGCATCGGAAGAAAAGGTGGATGGAAGTGAAGTTCCCCTAAAAATCTAAAAGTCTGGGTAAATCTTGGATGTATGAGCGGCCTGCTATTTAAAAATATGGATTTAAATAAGAACATCTGCAAGTGGGTGGAAGACGTTTTAATCTGGATGACTGATAGCGAAAGAAAATGTGTGATTCAGATGATGGAGCTGTTATACAGTAAAATAAACACGTGCAAAATATTATCAAACCTTTGTGGGACGAGCAGACGTCAGGTTTCATATAAAAAATCCATCAGGAACGACGACTCATAAGAATTTGTAATATGTCCATTCAGCAAATCACACACCAACACACACACCCAGACACAAACACAAACAAGTATGTCGGCACCTTGGCAGGCATCTCATTAATGAGTTTAAAGAACGAGAGCAACAATCTGCTTTCCATTTACCTCCTATGAGGAGATTCCTGCTAAGACCCGATCATTTGGCAGAGACCTGACTTCACAGCGTCCAAAAGCCATCACACAGCGAAACATCCAACAGGCGGGCAAAAAAAAATCACAACAGCATCTTATCTGCACTGGCACGTCAACAAATCCACACATTACCGGGCTAACCACAACATTTGTCTTTATATAGCTGTATTATTACTCAGCAGCTGAAGTCACGCACCAGCTGCTTAGCAAATACTGAGAAAGTAAAGTAATACCAAAAGAACGGGCCTTTTAATAGACAGACAGAACAGACAGAATTTTATTTTATTTTATTTTATTTTATTTTTTTTGCACAGTTTGCAGATAACTGTTGTTAATGAGCTGTGAAACTTTGGGCCTGCGTCAAGAATTAAAGTCAAGTCGCTCTATTGCCGTCATAAAGTCACCTGAACACCGAAATTTCAGAAGCAAATGCTGTAAGATACGCTCAAAAAGAATTGAGTGAATTAAAAAGACTGCAGCCAGCGTGCCACACACCAGCACGCAGCGGTAAAAAGGGATGAGAGGTGTTCCCTGCAGTTTGTTCCATCGCAGGACTCACAGGAAGTGGACGCCTAAAAACTTAAAGGCGCTGTGATTGTTCTTATCACTCTTATCACGCTCTGTCGTCTCTGTAGGCTGCGCCGGCTTCGTCGCTGATTATCCCCGCCAAGCTGGTGGTGTGCAGGGAAGGGTGGAAGTGCAGTCGCACGTGTAAACTGTGTAGAGGAGAAGGCTCAACGCACAACCCTGTGGGGAGCCGGTGCTAAGTGTCAGGAAAGTTTTTAATCCAAGTTCAGTGCGCCCAGTTTGGCTGCGAGGATGTGGAGGGGGAACATCTTTAGGTTTATAATCATAATTCTGTGTGGTTGCAGATTTAATCTGGGTTACAAAGAAACGGTTCTTTTCAGTGAAGTCCCCGAGCACATGTTAATGAAAACGAGAATCCCGGTGGTTTAGAGAGAAATCAAAGATCTGGTCTGCCTCCTCTCGTGCTCGCTCTTCCTTTGGATGCTTTGCCCTCAAACATCAAACCTCTTAAAGAAGGCTGCGATGATGAGCTGCCAACTGTCAGTTTGCCACCAGATGCTAATACACACACTCACTCACACACACTGAGAGGGACAGTGCAAATAAAGTTCAACATTTTTGTATCATCTGCTCTCCAGAAAGCGTCTTCTGGGAGGCCGAGGTTTGTGGATCCGGTCGCAGTTCAAGCTGCTCGGTCTGCGCTGTCTTCACCAGCTCATCGTGTTAAAGAGAGCAAGCGGGACTCTGGATTAAAGGACGATTCCCTCCTCAGTCCCTCTCAGCTCCGTGATATTCACTGTATTCAGGTTGTGATATTCTTCCCATCAGCTCACCTGCATTTGTCTCTTCCATTTCCCAGAATTGCTTTTGACCGTTCGCGCGCTGAGGAGTCGGACTTATTTGCGGTAGCTGTCGGTAGAAGGAGGATATAATGACTGCTGGCTGGACAGATAGAGATCGCCATTTGGGGAAAAAACACGAACTGCCTCATCGTGTTCTGGTCTATAAAGGCCGCCGGGGTTGTAGAAATTGGTCTTGTTGCTTTTTCTGTGCTTGACTTGAAGGAAATAAGTTTTTGCTCGTTTATTGTGAAGGACTAAAATCATTACCCAACATCATGACTGACACGGTTAATCCCTTGATATGTCGCAGCCTCCATATTTGGTTTCTCTACGGCAACAAACCAGCAACGTGGAAAGAGTTGAGACTTTCTTCAGCTTTGGTTTGTTGTTTGGAAAAATTACTTGTTCTGAGTCTGAGATTCTGAAAAGTTTCAACAATATTGAACCACATAAAGTAAATTTAGCTAAATTTAGATATTCTCATTCTTTGCTGATGGTATCGCTGATATAATAACAGAGTAGCTAAAGACCAAGAGGAGCCCATTATTACCCACGAGGCATTTCATTACCGCCATCATCGACCCACTGGTAAGAATTCTTCGGTTTCAGGCTGCGCCGGATGACAGTTTGTGACGAATGTGGTAAAAACTGAGAGTGAAGCTCATCCATTATTTCAATGTAAACAACACTTCAGCCATGATGGCCAAGTCTCTGCCACATTGTTCTGTGAATGATTTACGACACATGGCGCTGACTGAACCGCTTCTCCATCTGAGGCTTGTGTTTTTGTAACAGTATCCTGTGGAATCACACACACACACACACACACAAGGACACATATGAGCTGGCCCACCACAGTCTTGCTGCAACCCTGTTTTAAATTACCACTCTCTGATGCAATTACCTCCCTTGCTGCGAAAGGTGATGTTGGCTTTTTGTTTCGCCATCATTTGTTTTCACCGTGCATTCTCACTGGAGCATCCTGGCAAAGACTCTGTGACCTTGGCTCCTATTTAAGCATCGCAATCCAACCACGCATAAACCAAAGGCGGTGGAGAGAGGGTGTGGAGGGGGAAATCACAATTTAAGAACAATTTCCAGTGGAAGCTCGGGGGAATAAGAAAGGGAAATGGGATGTTCACTGATGTGCTGAGGCGGACGAAGGAGGGCTGTGTGGCAGTCAGAAGCTACCAAAGCAGACAAAGTGGCTGTTGACTGTTCAACATCTTTTTTTTTTTTTTTTGCTGCAGTCTTTCCTTCATGACCATTAAAAAAAAAAAAAAAAAATCATGTCAGGAGAGGAAGCTGCTGAGGGATTACTTCCTTCGGCGCTCGTTCAAGTTGCTAAAATAACATAAAACTTAGCCTTCACTTCAGGAAGTTTTTCCATGAATAGAACCAGAAGTGGGGCAGTTTCCACTTCAAGATCGGAATTTACAAATCAGGGTTTTGAAGTGATTTATATGAAGCATCTCCGTTCCAATTGGTTCATTGAGTGATAAGTGGGATGTACATGTAACGTCCTGATTTGGGCTGAAAATAAAAACCGAGTTGTTTGCTGGGAATCAGTAACAAAGGGCTCAATTATCTCCTTTTTTTGTTTCATTCAGCGCAGTGTGGGCTGTTTGGCCCATAAAAATCAGTGTGGGCAGATGGCAGATCAGTAAATTAAACATAAAAGCCAGTTGATGCCGAAATCCACAGACAGAAAAGAGATTAAAAAAAAAAAAAAGCAGCAGAAGAATAGAGCGCTGATTTTGATCATCACAATTCATTTGGCGCTCACACGTCCGCCTTCGGTGTCCTCGCTTCACCTGTGGCGGCGGCGCAGCTAATAACACCAACAAGGTGTGATATTAACACGGAGCTGCAGCATGTGTTCGCAGCCAGCAGTTACTCTGGTCTTAAAAAAAAAAAAAAAAAAACTTTCCTAACAACTTAGACTTCGTCGACACACTTCATCAAGTAGCAATCAGCCCCCTGTCAGTTATTGCTTCTATAAATCACAAGCATATTATACATTTCACCAAACTAATTGACAAAAGACGCTGCCACTGTATGTTTATTCATGTCATTTATAAAAACGCCCGAGTTCTCGTAGAGCTTGGTCTTAACAAGGATTTATGGTGGAGGTTAAAGGAAGACAAACAGCGGTCTCCTGTGTCCAACTCGCAGGCTTTACTGAGCAATCCTTCTGCTGAAAAATCCTTTCAGGGTTCCCTTTTTTTGTCCAAACACACTTCAGCTGAAAGCAGAAATATATTTATACAGTGCACCAAACTAATTGGCAAAATATTCTACCCAAGTTCTTGTGGCCGATCTTGATGTCAAGGATTGTTCATGTTGATGGTTTAAAGAGACAGTCATCTCCTGTCCCCGATGTGCCGGCTGTAATGACCGATCCTTCAGCTCCACAGTCCAGAACCTCCACCTGCGTCTCCACAGAAGGTCAGTTCAGCTGCTCAGAGTCTCGGATACACATTTGGTCTAAAAAAAGTCACCTCGTACATCGTAAAGCCCCCACCACCGTCTTTTTGCAGGAAATACAATGCAATTTCTAAAACATCAATGGCAAAAGTCCGGCTTTGGTGTCAGTCAATCAGAATCAAAGAGCCAAGGGCTTATTTCTAATCTCACAATTCTGCAGCGACATTCAATAATCAAACAGGCAGAGATCCATCATAGAAGGTGCTCTCTAACAGCGGCCCCAGAGGCGACTTGGTGTTGTGTTGGGAGTAAAAGGACAGAATAAGGACTCGCGCCTGATTTGCCAGCCACTAATAATACTGTGTGTTCAACAGCTGAACTCCTTCTGTGAATTTACCTCCAAAGTATTTGATCAATATATTTTTTTTACTTGCTGAGTTGTCAGTGAAGAGAATGATTTTGTAGGAAGAGGAAGAGTAAAATTTGACCAATATCTCCTTATTTTATACTTCAGTAATGGAAACATAAAGTTTAAAAACCCACTTCTTGGTGAACCTTGAGTTCAGAATCATCACACTTGAGGGCTGAAAAGGTTATTTGATCCAAATCAGCAGGATACATGATAAATAGCCCAGACAGCAGAGCAGATCTAACACAAACCGGCATTTGAGTCGAGCTTTATTTACAAAGGGGCACGAACTCTGAGGACTGTCGGGAGTAACTGACTGATTTTGGATGAGTTGCATGGACGTGGAACACAGGAGGGATGGACGGACGTTGCTGCAGATTCTGGAGAGTCTGTGAGGCTGAATGCTGAGTCCGACTGGCTTCACGTGTTTAGTTACTGAATGGCAGACAGGAAGATTGTTTGTGTATTATGTGCGCTCGGGGATGGATGTCTGTGATTTTGACTTCACATTTGTGTGTTTACGAATTGCACCGTGCACATAAGCATGAGGTGTGTATGTTCAGCTACTGTATTTGACCTTTCAGAGTGCGTATAAGCCAGTTGTGTGTTTGTATGTGTGAGTACTTATGGATGGGGGGGTATCGACGCACAAAACCACGTTAGCGCAGTCACAAGCAGAGCTGAAATTAGATTAGTGTCAACAGTGATAAGGTGAAGGAGCGAAAGAGGGAAGAGGAGAAAATTATAAGAAAGGAAACGGCTATTTCACCACCGCTACCTCCTTCTCCACCTCCACAATAATTTCATTTCAGATTCCAGGCGCTGAATGCATAACCACACAGCCATGCCGTTATGGAGCCGGATGAAGTTAATGGAATATTTATATGCAGACTGTGGAAGTCTGAATTTCCTTTTCTTTTCCGAACAGTGTGCAAACCCCACCCACCCCCGCTCTACCCTTATCCCATCTCTCGTTTTAGAATTGCCTTTGTTAGGATTTGACACTATTTTTACACCTCCAAAAACACTGTATTTCCATCAGCTCCAGCTGAAAAGGGCCCGTAGAGAGACGGAGTGAATGTGAGCAGCTTCTGGTCAGGTGCTATTAGCTTCACCGCACCGTGCCTTAGAAATCAATGAAAAAGGAGTGACGGCAGATGACCCTGAAGTGCATACTTTTCTAAACAGTGTTGAAAGATTCAATTAAGCTAATGCAGAGAGAGAGAGAGAGAGAGGGAGGACAAGGTTGTGACGAAGCGTAGCGACTATACGATATCACCAAAATGCTGCATTAAAATAATGACGTCAAGGCCTGACAGGAATCTGAGAGCAGGTTTGTGTAAAGAAAGTGGAGCAAAACAAAAAAATAGAAAAGAAAAGAAAGAAAGGTAGTCGGTGGAGTAAAGGATTCTGAGAAGAGGGGGGACTGACAGGTGAAACTGAAAAGACAGAGAGAGGCAGCAGAAGAGTGAGGAGAGAGGAGAGGTTTGGGCTGGGGGGGTTCACAGAGGAGCTATAAATACGGAGAGAGAAACCCTCGGCTGCTGCATAAAACCACAATAAGATGCCCCGGCATCGTTAGCATTCAGCTAGTGTCGCATTACAGCCCGGGTCCTACTGTGTCTACAGTAAAACCAATAAGAGGGAGGTATCGTGGGACCACACTGGAGAAATATGGCTCACTCCTGTGCGACTGGGGAGTGGTGAAGGTGGGTGGGTGGGGGGGGGGGGGGGGGGAGTGAGAGATACGCCGAATGGATGCAGATAAACTCCCATTAAGTATTCAACCACGGGGGTCAGAGCAGTTACATCTCCTCCACAGATTTCCATTCTGCCATATCCCGGGATTCATCCCTGCAGCTTTTGTGCAGTCACAGTCCTGCTGCGCTGAAGGGATTTACAATTTTATCTGGAGGGGCTGCTGGCTGTAAACAATAAGAAGCAGTTTATAGCGCAATTTGTCACCCAATAACTTTGCAGTCTGACTCAGTCGAAATGCTCCAATAACCTGTTTCTGCTTTTTTCTTTTCTTTTCTTTTTTTTTTTTTTTTGCTGATGCTAAATCAACACCCCCCGTCTGAATGCTAAGCTCTTTCCCGGCTTTGACAATATGAAAACGATATCAGCCGCATCCTTCTTTTTGCCGCAGACGAACGGTTTCCTCCGGTGACCCCGATACTCCCCGGAGATCGTATCGTCCCTCGGTGAGGCTGGCTGAGCCTGATAACGCCTCCAAGAGGTAACAAGCAGGGACAGAAAGGGAACATATATGAGTGGAGTGAAAAAGATACCACCTGTACGTGTTTGTGTGGGGGAGCAGGAAAACAGGCCTGTGTGCTCTTTTGTCCAACAGTACTCACATCAAACAATGGGAGGGAGGCGTTCCACGGCTCCCTGTTAGCGTCTGAAAAATGACATGAACGGACACCCTCTGAAACAGCGACATCTCTCTCCCTGTAGGAGGGACGGAAAGGCAGGGTGTCATATTGGCAGTGCGAAAGAATATGACTCATGCCTGCAGCACCTGTGTGGAGTTGCGGTTGGCACCATCAGCACATTGTTATCTCCCTCCGTCCCCCCGCCGAGAGGCGGCGGCCCTCCCAGGCCATGTGTGGCATGTTCGCACTGGAGGCCATTAAAGGTAGACAGCAACATCTGGGAAATAGGAGCAAGGCTGGTGATACAGAGGAAACAGAGGGAGGAAAAGGAACAGGGAGCACCTCATTATCACTCACAACCGGCTCGTTGGCGGCGCACCTTTGGTTTGAAAAACGGCGGTGTGGATGAAAAGTGTTTTTTAAAACGAAACCTCTGCTCTGTATGTGTACGGCTGCTAACCTGCCAGGTCACAATTTGAATATTAAAGAATAAATAAATAAATATCAAAAGTTGAGTCATTTTTCAGCGCTGAACATCAAGTCGGGTCTATTTTTGAAGGAAATGAATCACATATGTATATTTTGCAGAAGGACAGATATTAAAGACCGCAAATGTCATAAAATGACAGAATGCCTGATCTTCTCTGTCTGGCCACCAGAATGCTGGAGTCACACATTTCTATTAACTTTCAATCTAATTTCCTCTTGTGAAGGCATCGGTTGAAACAGTAATAAATCAGGGGTGTTGTAACAGTGCCCCCTAGTGGAGGTGTTGAGGAAGAGCTTTTTTTTTTTTCATTATTATCCAAATTTAGAAGTAGTTTGCATTGAAACAAAACTCAAATCATGAAGCGAGTCAAAACAAATGTTCACCCCCGTCTATGATTGGCAGCAGCTGATGAAAGCATCCGTGTTTTGAAAAGGTTTATTGAGTTTCACTCCACAAAGCAGCAAGCAAAAAGCAAAGCTTTCAGATAATTAGCCAAGAAACCTGGCGGCCTTAATGAGTGCAGGCTAATTTGGGATAATGAGCCTCACACTGTGCGCTCGGTTTTCCATAAGAAAAAATAAATGTCTTTATAAGGGATTCCTATATACAGTGACAGCCCTAACCACCCACAGACTTCATTTCCATACAAATACCTCACAAACTGCACCCCGTGTGTCTGCCAGGCCACGCAGCTGAGGGCGTGAAAAGACATTTTTTCTTTGCTACCTGCCACAAACATGCCCCGGCGCTGCTATTTTGGCCCTCAGTCACCTGTTGACCTGACAGGCAAGTGTCGGTGAGGTGGGGGGGGGCCGACATGTCAGCTGCAGGTGGAGGCTCTCAGGGAGGAGCGATGCTGTGGCGCCGCCTGCCACGGTCGCAGCCCAGGATAATACAGCACTGAGGGACTGCAGGTAAGGGGACCTCTGCATTTTCCTTATTTATTTTACTTCAGTTAAGTTGAAAAGTGGGAAGATGTTTCTTGTGATTTCTCTCTGCTTTGAATTTGCAACAGCAGCACCAAACTGCACAGTCAGAGCTGCGATTGTCTTTAATGAGAACTGTGCTCTTTTCTCAGATGTAGCTGGTGTCTGAAGAAGCTACCTGAGGTTTCATGAGGTTGTGTGCGACGCAGGTAAAAGAATATTCTGAGTAAAATGAGTGATACTTCAAATGTGCTGGTAGCTCAGAACATTTTGCAAAACAAGCAGCGTCTTCTTTTAATCTAATGAGCAGACAGACATTTCCTCAGCGACATTTTGACCTGCCTGAATTCCAGATGTGATCTCTCCCGTTGTCTCTCCTCAGCTAAGCAGTTAACTTGGGCAGCAGTCTGGAGGATTCCCGACCCTCTGAAGATGTACGGCCTGTATTTGGAAGCAGTGAACGATTACATTAATGAATCCTACGGAGAGGACGTGTGGAGGCTGATCGAGAACCGAGCAGAGATACCCCACCTGAAGTTCGTCAGACATCAGATGTACAAGTAGGTTGTGTGCTCGCACAGTTTCAGCACAAACTTCTACAACGCCTGAATGGCAGCAGATTATGTCACTTACTGATACAGCACAGCAGCAGCACAACTTTGGAAAAGTCAGATGTGCCATAATGAAACCAGACACCACTGAATGAAATGTACTTTCATTTGCATCCAATAAGTATTTCCATGTACACTTTGATGAGACAAGGCTACGTGTGTGTGTGTGTGTGTGTGTGTGTGTGTGTGTGTGGCTGCAGCTGCTGACTTGTGAGTCTAATGTAGTGAAACAGAATGTAATGACTGCAGAGTGAAATGTCCTAAATGATTATATTATATTGTTTTAATTAAGATTGTGTTTTTTTGTGGTTGTGTCTTTACTGAAGAATAAAACTGATTAAGAATTTTCTTTGGTGTTTTTTTTTTTTTTTTTTTTTTAATAATAGTGACAACTTGATCCTTCGGCTGGCGAAGGCAGCAGGTGAGGTTCTGGGAAAGACCCACGATGAGCTGATGTATGCCTTCGGGGTCTACATGGTGAAGCGGATTGGAAACTACGGATATGAACGGATCCTGAAGGTGATCCACTGATCCTTAAACGTCCTCAGAGTGATTTCACATGATTGGTAACGTTAGTTTCTCATCTCACCCAGAACTGGAGAATTCCCAGCAACACGTGGGAAGAAGCACGTTTCACATTTTCACATCAATTCAATAACAGATGATTCTCCTAAATATAGCTGACCAGAAAGTGTAGAAGACATTTATGCAAGAGGGGGTTTCATAAATTCACTCAGAGTGAAACAGGAACAGAAAATTTCAGGATAAATGTAGCTCTGAATACGTCCACGACAACACGTGGATTAAAGGTGATGTTTGGCAGCTGCAGTGGAGCCACACTCGAATACACAGCTCCAACATAAAGGTGCTTTAAATATTAATATAAAGCAGTGAATTATTTTTGTCGACTGTGTTGTGTGTCTCCAGGTGTTGGGTCGAAATGTGCGCGACTTCATCAACGAGCTGGACAACCTGCACGAGTATTTTCGCTTCTCCTTCCCCAAAGTGCAGCCGCCGAGCTTCTGCGTGGAGGAGGAGTGTGAAACGAGCCTCACGCTGCACTACCGCAGCACCCGCAAGGGCTTCACCCAGTTCGTCAAAGGTAACACAAACTGGAACTGGATCTGATCCACAACTTCAAACCTTCCTGCCGAGTTTAAAGCTCTCCGTCTGCAGCTGCGTGCTCTACCTGCGAAGCCTCGGCCTCACGTGAACCTGAATGTGATCAAATGTGGAAAAAAAAAACGAACAAATGACTGAATAATTGTGTGTTTTTGCTTCTTTCACTTCATTTACTACAAATTAGATGTAATTAACTTTATTATGGACACATTATTTTAGATGATTTCAGTTTCTCTTCATTAATGTGGGAAATGTTTCCAGAGAAGTGAAACTTAAAAGCGCAGAGTGAGCAACACGTCTTATGTTTTGCTATTAATAAGATTCAATCTATTGTGCAGTCACTTTTTTCACTAAATTGCTGAAAATATGAAGGCAAAATCACGGTCGTTGTGATGGTCAATTTAACAATTACCTCATCCGTGCAAATCAACGTAGCAAAATCAACTGAACCCAAGTAAACAAACAAAAGTAAATGAATGAGAAAGGAGCAAAAATCTGAACTGCTCTGAATCACATTAGTTTTCATTGTCTACATTTGGAATGTTGACGAATGAATTTCAGACATGAAACGGACCATTTTTGGTTTGTTTGCTATTTGTTGACTTTGCTTCACTTTACTTTTTCTACATGAGCACACGTCTCAAGCGTTGTCACGCCACGATGCAGACTATTATTCTACGTACAGCTGCAGTTTTGCGCTGAGGTCAGGTTTGTGTCTGTTTTGACCGTTTCGTGTCGTTGCCTCCTGCAGGGCAGCTCTCTCAAGTGGGGCGACAATTCTACAACACAGACATCGAAGTGGAAATCCTGTCCAAAGAGGAGACGGACAAAATGACCTACGTGGTACGCACTCGGGGATCTGGGTGGAGGATCAGTTGAGCCGCTGAGCGCCCAACCTTGACCTCGTATCCGTTCTATCAGCATGGAAATGATTCCAGCGCCTTCAATGAGATGCCAGACGCAAACCTTGTTTACACTCAAACAGCAAGTGTTTATTGGATAGAGATAAGTGTTTATTGGGCTGGGACTCGGGGTAAACCTTGAATTTACAGCAGAAGAAAAATATGAAACGTTCAGTCCTACGCAGCTGCTATTCTGACGGGAATCAACAGTAAAGTTTTACACTTTGCAGGAGGTCACTTCGACAGCCACTCAGTCGTTTGTTATCCAGATCAAAAGGAAGAACCACGGCAGAAATATTCAGTGTGAAGAAACAAAACTGTTGCACTGATACTTCATAAATACGTAATCAACTATCTGTCCAAGCAGCTTTTAGGGGTCAGATTTCGGATAAGTGTTTCATTAACGGCAGATGTGTTAGGTTTGATGGTTTGACAGAAGCGAAATTAAAAATAGCAGGTCATATATTTTTCAGTTGATAATGAGCCATCTCGCCTGCAGTTATTAATGCTGGTAAGTCATTATCAAAGGGTTCTCTCCCTGCGATGCGAGTCTGTAGTTGTTAATGGTAAACAAGTTGTTAATGAATAGATTTATGTGACTAAACTCTCAGAAGGTCCTTTTAATAATGCAGTAACTCAGAGGAGTTCCTTTTTAATTACTCAAAGCGTTTGTTAATAATGCATTAAAGAAACATTCTCGTGGTCAGCCAGAGACCGATGGCCGTGGCCGACTTAAAACTCTGAGAAATCTCCTGACACGGCTGAATTTGGTTTACGCAAAAACAACAAAAATATCCGCGCCAACTCAAATTTCCAACGCCTCATCGAGTCTTCGCTTCTCGTCCAGGTTTATAAGATGAATTTCGACAACGCGGCCTTCAAGCACCGCATGCCGCAGCAGAAGACGGCGCCGAGCTACGAGAAGCTGCCGATGAAGCGCGGCATCTTTTTCGACATGTTCCCCTTCAGCGTCATCTTCCGCCGCGACATGACCATGTACCGCATCGGCGACGGCCTGAAGGAGGTCTTCTCCGACCTCCAGGGCAAGAAGGTCAACGAGGAGTTCACTCTGGTCAGACCCATGCTGGAGTTCAGCTGGGACAACGTGAGTTCAGCAGCAGTCTCGTCCCACATTTCTTCCTCCTGCTGACTAAACCCACAGAAGCTCTCTCTGCTCTCCCCCGATCAGATCTACACACATTTGAACAATGTGTTCGAGCTGCTGTCCAAAGCGGTGGTGGAGAGCAAGCAGAAGGTCAACATCCCCAAACTGAGCAAAGAAGAGCCAGAGGAGAAGGAGGAGAGCGAGAAAGCAAAGAGGGAAGAAGAAAGAGGTATTATTTCACTCATTTCCATAATCATATCTGTTGTTAATGTATTCATTCAGAAGACAAACTGTCTGCAGAAACAAATGCATGCCAGGAATTCACGTCAGGATGTGACTTGTGGAATGTTTAATTTGGGACGATCCAGAACGAGTGAGAACTGAAGTGGCTGATGGATTTCAATGATATCCTCCATTTGAACACTTCGAACACTCCACCGTTGTCGGTCTGAGTGTGCGACGGGAGTTCGCTGCGCTGTCTTTGTGAGCTTCTGGTTGATCTGGTCTCCTTCCCGCTCCCTGTGCAGAGCCAAAGGCAGTGGAGGAGATGAAGGGCACGGACCAGGAGTACAGCAGCGCTCTCACCCAGTACAACAGCTTGGCCAACTCCGGCGGGGAGGACATCGAGCTGCTGGCGTTCCAGACCGTCACCGGTCAGCACAAGTTAACACTTTATCACACTTTAACCGGTGAAAACAGTCTTTCCTGGTCAGTCCACCCTTCTAACCGTCTGCAGCCGGCACCCGACTGACTTCACTTCCTGATCGGATGCTTTTTTATCTGCCACAGTCTCAGTAACCTTTCCTCCGTTATTAATCCCAGGAAAGTGTAGCGAGACAATCTTCGAAGACATGCGGGAGCCTCCTAAGAAGCCTCTCCACCTGAAGGGCCAGATGAAGTACGTCCCTCAGTGGGACTCCCTCATCTTCCTGGGGACGCCAATGTGAGACCTCGTCTGTTGTTTGACTCTGTTCTAATGGTGTTGACTAAGCCGGGCACTCGAGTCCTGCTCGGTCCAAATTATATTTGCCTTATTATGATTCAGTCCCAGCAGATTGTCTGCCATAATAGTTGGAGCAAAACGTGATTTTTGAGCTGAAAGACTGAACTACCTGCTGTGAATGGATTGTTTGATTTAGGTCAGATAGTGCTGATTTTTAAAAAGGAGTCTCTGTTCCATTTCAATTTAGAAAAAAAAGAACACACAAGTTGTGGTTGTTTCTGCTTTGTTCAGAGTATTGAGGTATGATTCCCCTAAATTCATTAGCGCCATAAGTATGTGTATGTGAACACTTCAGGTTTCTGAAGCCTTTTGTTGTGAAACAAATGCAGGAGTAAGTTTCATTAACACCAGCTTAACAGAAAAAATAAATAAAATAACATGGCCACGTGTATTAATCAGAAAAAATGTATTTCTGTTAAAAATAGCTGCAGCATGCTAAGTATGGCCTGATTACGGCACGTTGTTGAGCTGATGGAATCAATCTCGGGGGAATATGGTGCAATATGCTGTAATTACAGTACTGACAGTTTCCTCTTTTACTGCGGCTGATATTCAAAAGCAGTCTGCAGCTTTTTTTTTTTTGTTTTGATCCTAAAACAACGTCCACACTCTGCACCAAATCTAATAAATCTGACAGGTTGGACACTTAATTCTCCTCCCTTAATACGTCGTTTTTTCCTCCTCATCTTTGCAGCATAGAGACGGTGGAAGACATGATAAAGATGGGTGTGTATGTGAACGATCTGAACCTGCATGACTCCAGCAGAGAGCTGATTTTGGCCGGCACGCAGCAATCGGCTGAGCTCCAGCTGGCCCTCGATCAGGTGAACCAAAACCCGTCTCCGGACGTGGAGCATCATGCTAACAAAGCGAGCTTGTGCTGGGTGGGAGGGAAGTCACGGACCAGGGCGGCAGCTTTATAACATTTTTTTCATTTAAAATCAGGGGATTTATTGTATGACACAGTTAAGAACCGTTAAGACACAGTTTGTGTCTTTGAAGCGCTCGGACCAGGTGAGACCAGGTGACAGCCCTGCTCCAATATTGATTTCACCCAAGTCATGCAGGAGAGATGTGGATTAAAAGGATTAGAGAAGACAAAGAGGATAATTAATTTTTTTAGCTTTATGAGAGATGAAACTGTAACTGTAGACTCATGTCTAATCCTCCAGGAGCAACAAAAATATGCCCAGCTGCAGGAAATCATCAAGAAGCTGGATGAAGAGAAGAAGAGAGGAGATTCTTTGCTGTACGCCATGATCCCTAAAGCTGTGGCCGACCGCCTCAGGAAGGGGATCACCGCCCTGGAGACCTGCCAGGTACCAGCTCGTGGTTTCTGTTAACAAGGACAGCGGCTCCGCAAACCACGAAATATCATTTGTGTGTCTCGCATCTGAAGTACTAACTAACTGTGTGTAATCTGTGTTTGTCATATTCCGTTTGTGCGTTTGTGTCGCAGGTGTTCCCAGATGTGACCATCCTGTTCAGCGACGTAGTGAAGTTCAACGAGATCTGCATCCACATCACACCCATGCAGGTGGTGGACATGCTCAATGAGATCTACATTGTCTTCGACACACTCAGCGAGAAACACAACGTCTACAAGGTAAGGCACGCAAAAAACAACAACAACACACCCAATCTTTTCATAACCATCTGCACCATTTGGCTATTTTTCTTGCTGAGAGTGAAACGCCACCCATTTCTTCGATCGTATCAGGGTGGAAAACGTTGTAATTTCACCAGAAAAAAAAAAAAGCACAAACATTCAAAACAACTCACCGTGGCATTTTATCACCCCCGTCTTTAAATCGTCCTTTCTCCCCAGGTGGAGACGATCCGTGACGCCTACATGGTGGTTGCAGGCGTGCCCAACAAGACCACCTTCCACGCGCACCACATCTGTGACATGGCTCTGGACATGCTGAGCTCCATTGACCACCTTAAAGACCCGTCCACCGGGGATAACATCCAGATCAGAGTCGGTGAGCCGGTCAAACTGTCTGCTGCTTGAGAGGCTCAGCCCAGATAAGGCAGCCAGATTATTATTGATGTTTCCAGGTGTCTGACTGTTGCTATATTACATCCTTAAACTTCAGTTTCTTTCAGGTTTACTTCACTCAAACAACGCTTCATCGTTTAAGTAGCGGCTCAAGAGATTTTAGGGTACACTGGAGAGATTTTCGCTGAGTCGACCGGAGGCCTGAGGGCCTGCGCAGATCAAGACGATGATTTCCTGCCATCACGAGGAGCCGCTCTTACGTCGGCACCGGCAAATTAAACCCTTAGAAGCAAGCACAGATTTGTTTTGGGCCAATCCGTGGCCTGTTCCAAACCGCAAATGACCCAATGACGCATCCTTCATTTTAACAACAACAATCGAACAATCAGGACCGAAATAAAAGCAGCGGAGCTTCTCACATCTAGTTTGAAGGTGGAGAGCTCACTTCTCGATTCGCCGTCTTCCTCTTGACTCTGATTTTTCTACTTCCTGTTGCTAATCAGCTGTCCACTTTTCTTTCCAAGTTGCTGCCATTGATGTAATCGTTCAGCGTGCAATCAGACCGAGACAGCTCGAGGACCCAAAGTGATCCGTCAGCTGGCGTATCACAGCGATGGACCACGTACACAAAAAATCTTTTTATTGTGGCACTGTCATCGAAATAATACCGTTTTAGAAATGATTTGTTGGTCCACTAGAGATACATTTGCGGCCCACCGGTCGGCCCCTGCCTAGAGACTGGGAACCAATTCTGAAGAATGTTTCCAACAGCACGATGATGTTCAATCAAGACTGGGAAGCTAGTATGAATCCACAAACTGAATCCCCTACAAACACATTACGGTTATGCTGATTCATTTTAGGGGGGAAATGTGAAAGTGGAATTGATGTAGATTTGGGCAGACTGGGAATAAATCGACTCATGTTAGGTTAAAGTACGTCTCCTCTCTCAGGTATTCACTCAGGTATGGTGGTGGCTGGAGTTGTAGGTCTGAAGATGCCTCGCTACTGTCTGTTTGGCGACACTGTGAACACCGCCTCACGGATGGAGAGCAACGGAGTGGTGACTACACTAACATATATTTAATAACCTCAGCCGAAAGTGCTAAATAACCCGCGGCGATAGGATAAATAACTGAAAGAGTCACATCGATTACTGCAGAACCCTTTTCTGGTTAATGACGCCAGTGTGTGTGTGTGCTGCTTTTAAATTACGAGCTAATCACTTCATTCGCTTTTTATTACTTACAGTAACAGAAGGTAAAATCATGTTTTGTTTTGGGGGGAGGGGTTGAAATGGATGCAGCCTGCGGAGACTTAATTCTCTTAATATACATGCCCATTAAGAAAGAATGCTCTGAATGAAGGCTCATTTTCCAGCGAGATAAACTTCCATTTGTGGTGATTTAAAAAGGCCTTAATACAAATGCAGCCTGTATTTAAATACTCAGCTTTAGCAGTCGTTTTTGTGTGTGTGCGTCTGTCTGAGCAGGGCATGCAGATACACATCAGTCAGACCACCAAAGACCACCTGGAACACGAACCCTACATCATCGAGGAGCGGGGCAAAATCTTTGTGAAGGTGAAACACTGACGGATCCTTTAGCCTGCTAATCCACTAAATGAAAAGGAGATAATCACAGTCAGTCTTGCAGCTGTAACAACTGGAGCGCTTCATTCCAAGATGAGGTGTTCTTGTTTTAAATACGTGACACTGATCTTAGATAAAATGCTCCCCCAACATGTATGAGCATAATCAGATCACCTTATCGTCCGGATACCATGCAGGGTAAAGGATACATGAAAACCTACTGGCTGAAAGGGAAGAAGGATCTCTCGTTCAAGACCCCGGCAGAGCTTCGCTACAGCAGCGAGCAGAAGGACTCTGAGGACAAGAGCTCTAATGGGTGAGTAGACAAAAGGAGAGCAGTCTGTGTCGCAGAATAATGACTTTTCTTCAGTGCGGCCTCAGGATGCCCCCTGTTGATTCAGTCAGAGCTCTGCTCCGAGCTTCCTGCAGCAGCAGCAGACAGGAAGCCAACTTAAAGGAACTTTTGTATGCTCGTCTTGCTGACGACCAAAAAAAGAAAAGAAATTCACTAAGATGTCAGCACAAAAGATGCAGGAGACAAAACAGACAACGCAGCACTGCAAAAAAACATCCCTTTAAATAATTTAGTCTAATATCAAGAGACATGTTTTTCTTTATGTAAAAGCAGAAATAAAATATTAGGTTAGATAACGCCACGTTTCCGGCACAGCTAGCAGATGTTGAGTGCTTCTTTATCAATTCATGCGGCTCCTTTTCACTAAGTCTGACATTTTTTTATTTTCACTTTTTGGCTTCCAGAATCTTTCCACACTCATACTTTACTACATTCTGGACCAAACACTGTGTAAAATTTGAATGATGTTTTTGGTTTTTCTTTAACAGATATGATGATAAAGTCACGCAAATCTGACATTGTGTAAGTTTAGAAATGACCAAAAAAGACTGAAAGAGCGAATTACGAAATAATTTAAAGAAATACGTATAATCTGAGGCGTCAAATGATGAAAAATAAAAGATGGACACGTGTGAACTGAACTTGCATTTGATTTCACTAGTTCCACAAGCAACAGTGCAAAGCGCATGGCCTCCAACCTGCACATCACCAGCAGCGAGGAGCAAGCTGAAGGGAAGCCCAGTCCCAGCGACCTCCCCGTGGACAGCCTGCCCCCACCAGAGGCCGCTAATGAGCCCGCCGCCATTTCAACTGAGGCTCAGAAGAAGGAGAAATCCGAAAAGACTAAGAACAACAAGGGGGCCAAGTTAGACGTACCCCAAGGGAACACGGCGCTGGAGTACTCGCTGCCCGCCGACGGCCTGGAGAATCCTGGCCCCTTACTCAACAACAAGAGAAACAGCTTCAGGCAGCAGTACGTCAAACTGCCCGCCAACCTTCCCATGCGCAGCGCCGCCTGCTCCATTCTGTGAGCGGAAGGTAAGAAGGCGGGAATACATGGCGGCGCCGACATGTGACCAGGCCGTGATGTTTAACTGAGGGCAAGACAGAGCGGGACTATCAATGTTTTCATCATTTACAGTCACAGACGACCTGCGTTTTGAATGCCACTGCATGTCACGGGGCTGGAAACACATATTGGCTTTTGTGACCTTTTGAATGAAAAAAAAACAAAAAACCCTACAATTAAACACCAACACTTCAACGCTCAAAACATTTTCCTCTTCAATTACAGAGAAAATACCAGATAGAGTAAAAACCTGCATTGTGTCCCTGCGCCAAAGTCGGGTATAGAAAGTGAGAGTCCTTTTCAACAAATATCATCAGCATGTATACTGCACATTTAGAGTTTTCACATTTCCTTCTCATATCGAGAAGGAAAAACAAGGAAGTTCAACATCCTCTACATACAAGCGACAGATGCACAAAACAAACAAAACAAAACAGGGAACTTCAACATTGTACATGTAATTACAGTGAGTGTATTTCTGATTTTCTTTGCTGTATTATTTTACAGCTCCGTAAGCGATTCACAGAGTAGTGGTCGCAGAACCACTGATGCAGGAGTCATGTTCAAATACGTAATGACACCAGACGACGGGAGGTTCTGGAAAATTAAAGTAAGCCATTTTTCACGGGGTTTACTGCTGCAACAGGAGAAAAAAAAAACACTTCTATGGATTCTTCATTTAATTCACTCAGAAGGTTGGATTTAAATTTGTTTAAAGTAGGCGTAGGGCAGTTCAGTAGGCGTTTGGCTACACCTTCGTTTCACTGTCATAACTATTGTGTTTGTTTCACTGTATTAGAGTATTTATTTATATAAAACTGTATGTACAGCCATCAAAAGAGTCCTGTTTTCTTTTTTCTTGTAATTAGACCGTGGCACAGATCTACTGGTTAGTTTGGTTGGTGGCTTCATAGATAATTTAGCACCTTTAACCGGTTTAATGTAACCAGAATTCAGGTTTTTTTGGGGGGGAGTTTTGTGGCCTGTGTGAAAAACAAGCAAACAAAAAAACGACCTCCACATGTCAGCGTGGTTCATTTTCATCCACAGATACTGCTGTGCCTCTAATCAGCCACCAGGAGGTGACAGGACAAGCACAAGTACAGACAGAATAGATTCATTAGTTTATATAATTAGTTATTAAATGGCACGTTGAAGACTCTGTGTTAATTTCCACCACCCCGAGGTTCTCCATTTCTACAAAACAAGAGAGATGGAAGCCTCTTATATCTAATCATGCCGCAGGGACAAAATGAATCCCTGTTAGCTGCAGTCTGATCAAATTAAATCTCTGGCCTCCCCTGAACCAACATCTGTTCATCTCGACGTGTGCTCACCATCTATCCGAGAACGCTGCGAGCAACTAAGAAAGCAACTAAGCTCACCAAATCCGCCGTCCAATTCAGGCTCCACATCTTCAGTTGCAAATTCCCTGACCTCTGTGGTTATGAACTTGGTTATTCCTGTCTTAGTCATCTGGTGATAACACACTGCCATTATGTGAGTGACTGCGTGTGTGTGTGTGTGTGTGTGTGTGTGTGTCAGGGTAGAGGCTGAGAGGTCGGAGTGATCTTTTAATGAAAGATAAGTGAAATAATTGAAGTTCCTCTTATTATCTCATAACCAAAAGTGGCAAATGCGTAAGCTGTGTACAGTGCGAAGGCGAGGCAGGTAAGAGCTCGTTTCAGTGCCATCGACTCACGTGGCCAACGCTGACCCGTGTGGCACAAACACAAGCCAGCGCACACGGATACTCAGCCGAGTGCTCTCTGCTGATGTTTCCTCGTGAGATGTCATTACACGATAAAGAAGAAGCCATCAGGAAACCGCTTAAGCACTACTTCCTGTCTGTTGCCACGGTGACAGACCTCATTCTGCTCTTACGAAGTTTACCGTGACTTCACTAAAGTTAATTTCTTGCAGAAAGCTGAGTGAGTGCCAGCATTTTGTGGGTGGTGGGGCAAAAAACAAAGAGGCAGGTGTGCCTGGGCCTCTCCGGGCCGGGCGCTCCCCTCAGTCCAGCTGGGGCTTTGCATGACCTTTAACCCAACATCTGACAGCAATTAGCATCTGCTGAGTGTTCATTGGGCGGGTCTTTGTGAATGGCCCGAGCTTCAGCCAGCAGCCCCTCATGCGCAGCTGGTTGCCATTCAGATTAACGCACAGATAAACAAACAGCGTTTTAAATCAGGGAACACTTCCTGTTTCTAAATGTATCGCTGGATCCATGACTTCAGACAAGACGACATGTTTTCCGTTTCTGCAGTCTGACTGCTTTTTGCCGTTAACCTGGTTCAGTCCTGGTTACTCTGCGTCCTACTTTATATTTCACTCAGTCAGATTAGATTTTAGGGATCTTTAAGTTTTATGGCAACCAGCCCAAACACAGCTTCATTCAGAAGATTGATATGGGCCTTCAGTTTTTATTAGTCTGTGCTGTGACTACTATCAAACTCACTTCTCTAAAGGGGAATTACTCCGTGAAGTGTATTTTTCATCCTGTTAAATTATTTATCAGAGACAAAGTGCTCTAAATTTCATTACTGTGGCGCCAGATTAGCCAGATGGCTCATGTTTGCCAATGACACCACAAGAAGCTGAATAAAAATGAAGTTTAATTTCTTTACAGCCACGGTCAACAATAAAAATAAAAAAATAAAAATGGAGAAGATTTTAGGCAAAGCTTAAAAGCATTACATGCAAATACGTGGATAAATTAGTTTTCTAAAACTTTACAACTGCAGACAAACATTCGAAGCACAACAAAGTAGTAACTCTGAGACCTGACAGGTTTGAACTGTCAGCTGGGTTGGTGAGCTGAGACCATGTGTACATGTGTCAGAGTCAGACATGGAGACACATGGAGGGACCCGGCGCAGTGACAGCAGCCACATTCCAGCCGAGGTGAACAACAGAAATGGGGGTTAAGCCGCTCCCCTTTCAGCCGGCTGTATCACTGGATTATTGCTGAATTCTTTCTGGGGTTTTCACTTGTCAGAACAAGCAGAGGCACAACGTCAGCAACACAGAGCAGGACACGACAGGACGGGGCCGAGGGGGGTGGCAGATGACTTTGGAGTGTGATGAGCGAGGGCAGGAGAGGAACACAGCTGGTCTGAAGCTGCGTTTGAATTTGAATCTCAGAGGGAAACACAACATAGACTACAGTGAGAGAGAGAGAGAGAGAGAGAGAGAGACTGAGGGGTGTGTCATAGCAATTTAGTTCCACAAGGAAGTACAACTCAACATTATCTTAAGACAGTGTGGCTCTGACAGAAGCGCCGCAGGAGGGCTGGCTTCCTTTAGTTTTATTTGTTTTGGGTTTCCCCCCCACTCAGGGAGGTTTTGGTCCTGCTCGTGGTGAAGATGAAAGGATCTTGTTAACCGGCCTGTGCTGTCAAGCTGAGATACAGAGCAGAGGGAGAGAGAGAGATCTGACAACCACGGAGGGAGGGGGACTCAGCACAAACACAGGTAAGACACTTCCCAGATTAGTGTTTTTTTATTCTAATGTTTGTTCTTGGGAATATTTTCAGGTAGTAGTATTCATTGTTGGGGGTCTGACACAGATGGTGGGGGGGGGGGGGGGATTAGAACAAATTGTGTGACTCTCCACTTCCCCATCTTGAGCGCGCGTTGGGAAACATGCGCGTAAGCTCGCAGTCGTGCTGGAACAAGTAGAGTTTCATGCACAGACGTAGAACTTGCAGTTGTGTTTGCACAGGCTGAGAGTTGCTCAACCCCGATCTGGAGACGGTGAGTGGACTTTCCCTCACTCCCCGGCCTACTTTGATTGGAAGCACGTTAAGCCAGAGCCAGACAGGGAAAAGGTCGGGGCTGTCACTAGTGCTTACAAATACGAGTTGCGGGCCCTCGCTGATGACACCCCGCCGTTTGGCCAACTGCTGTCTGTTTCGCTTCCCTTTTGAGGCAGCGCAGATGGGTGGCAGGCTTGAGCAACGGTAATTCACAAGAGTTGTGCAATGTCAAAAGGAAAACTGCAATACGTACTTTTTCAGAATTTCAAAATGGCCCAAGTCTTTGAATAAAATGGAAATAGTTTTGTCAAATGTTGAAGCCAATCCACTACATTTTTTACAAACTCACAAGGAATTAAAAATGATGTAAGTTACACAAAAAAAAAAAAAAAAAAAAGATCCGCACATGTTAAGCTACAGCCCTGTTGCCTTCAGCTCAATGCACACAATGGAGATGATGTTTCATTTTGGCACAGGACGCGTCATCTGTCATCGAAGAAAGCCGCCACGTTTGGCCCCAAAAAGGAAACCTGCAGTTTTTCTCCCAGCTCATTACCAGGAGAAAATAAAAGTTTCTGTCGGGTCATTAGAACCGCCTTTACCAGCTCAGTGTTGACCTTTCAACAACATCTGACTGGCTGTTATGGCTTTTTTTTTTCTTTTCTGGAATATCCTCATTGTTCGGACTGATCAAAGGCTACAGGTGGAGAAAAGAGACCCATCCCTGCCTGCTGATGGAAGTCAGCGAGATCGTCCATCTGTCAAACCCGTACTGACGAAGCCCTGCTGCAATTCACAACAGAACAAGACACATTTTCATAGGCTGAGTCAGAGGGGGCTTCACAAGTTCCCCTGAAAACTGCCCCCCCGTCCCCAAATACTCACATGTACACACTCACACATGCTGGAAAGGACAATGACAAGATTGAATGTGTTTTCCCCCCAAAAAACCCCAAAAACTCAGACACCACTTTTTCTAACAAGCACGTCCTCCATGCACGCAGGTTCATACAAGCACACAAACACTGAGGCGCAACGCTGGAGTCATCTGAGGAATGCTAAATATTTACCTCTATCTCTCTCTCTCTGGCTGTCCATTAGCCCAAATGCAGAAGTTCCTCACCGCCTGGTGCAGCCTGTAATGTTTCGCAGCAGCTCTCCTCTTGTTAGCAGCTGCGACGGTGTTGTTGGTATTCTTTTCACCTTTGTGTGTCTGTCCCGAGACACCCACTGCACCACAATATTTCCAATAATAAAGTCCAACTTTGGCACAATTTTGGATAACAGTCGTGTAAGATGCTGTCATGAAACTTCACAGGTGTGTGGTTGGCACCTGTGACTCTAAGATGAGCGTGGTCTGACCCGATAAATTCTCAGGTAATAAATGAGTACTCAACATGTTCCCAAATTGGCCTCAACTTATTTTTCATTTTGTTCTGTTAGAGCCAGAACTCACACAGTATATGTGGGCTTGTCAATTCCAGCAGGCATTTGGGAAGGAAACAAACACTTGAACATGTAATGTGTCAACAACAAACTGATGCCTAAAGGCCCTCTTCAGTCCATCTGCACTGGAAAATTGATGCTCAACGTGGAAAGCGTCCTTGATGCGACCGTCTGAACAATGTCCATTACAGAAAAGTGGATTCATGGCAATGTGCTGATGTTACACAAAAAAAAAATCAAAAATTCAATGCTTTGACTCAACCTCTTGATAGATTTGCATAAAATAAACAATGTTGATGCACAAAAAGCCAAGCGACAAGCAAGCTCCAGCTGTGGGAGTTACATTTCAGTGTGGAGCTCTGGCTGATGACTGCACACTGCGCACGTCCCTCAAATCCCCGTAGTCTTTTTAGCAAATAAATGAGATTGAAGCATGAATCTGAAATAGCTATCACGCTGCTCCACTTCCATTATCACCGTTAAGGGAAATTAATCTAATGAATGTTCTTTAATTCCCCACAGGGAAGCTGCAGCTTTTGTAACAAAGCCAGCTATTAGAAATGTGACACTTGTTCAAAATGAATGGTTGTGCATGTAAAATGGGGCCTGGTGCAACACCCCATAAAACGGGAGTGTTTGCTTATTATGGATGTTGCAGCTGGATCGGGGTGCATGCCAGGCATGGTGGAAAGCCACACTGGCTATTTGCATGATATCATCATTACTACAACAGGGCCCCTTTTTTTCCTTTATTAGAGAGCCGTGGCGTCATTAGCTCGCGGCGCTGACTGTGCATCATGGAAATCAGACAATGAGTGCCTCATTGTTTCAATCACACTACCTCATAAGCACAAACAGGTACGAAGGAAGCACATTAAAGCCGCCGTCAGCTTGTGGACAACACGTTGTTTCTGAGCGGACTGCCTGCTTCACCCAAAGGCAGTCCCCGGGCCACTGGGCTCAAAGCGCCAACCTTCTCTGATAGAATCTGGAACCAGCAGGCATGGACCTGCCTCAGCTATGCAGCCTATCTGCTCCTCTCTAATACCTGTCCACACAAGCCACAGAAATGGAATCAGAAAAAAGGAGTTTACTAGCCATTGGCACACTCCGGCGCTGCACATGTGTGAATGTCAGAGGAAGTAAGAACGGATACACAGCTACCTCAGCGGCACAGATGCATACTACAGATATGCTTTCGATTAAGACAAGATTTATATTTTTTGCTGTGCTGGCAAGACTTATCGAGCAGAAGTATTTCTACAAGGGCACTTATTTGCTTAATCTGTTGTGAGAGTTATATTACACTGATCCGTTCAGCTGTTGTTTTCGTGATCTGGGAATTTACCTTATTTTTCTTTTCTAGCTTTTATGCACGCCTCTAATAACTACATCAGCTAAATAAAATGTAAATGTAGTTTTCCTCTGTTGGTGATCCATTATGAAACTGCTAGCTTACTTGTTGGAGATTAGGGGAAATTAAAGAGAATTAAAATGGAATTAAGTCAAACTGTGTTGACAATCAAGGGTAAACAGAGGATTTTGTAGCTCTGTCATATCGTGCTCTATGTTGATGATCTCCCTGGGGCTTCTGCATGATGGATGCTAGGTGTGGTTAAAATCCCTTTGGAGAAATTAAAAGCCTCTGTGGAGTCTCCTCCATGGTTCTTCTCCCTTTTGGCATCATGTGTGCATGTCAGACAGGAAAACAAACCATCGGAACATGAAAGCAGAGATTCAAATTAGATGGCATACTGTTTCTTTCCTGTTTGTTCATTTAACGCTGCAGGGTTTACTTTACATATATAAATATTTAAGCTTGAATTATAAATAACGGCAACACCTAAAATGTACTGCGGTGGTCCCGTAGTCGGGATGGAAGGCGGTCTGAAGGTTAGAGTGTCGCAGTAATGGCTGCAGGGTCGGCACTTTAAAACCCCAGATGATCTCGGAAATTTGGATCAGAGAGGTGAACATGTGTTGTCCTCTCCACTCGCCACAACAAACCGTCTGCCCTTGAACGTGGCACTTAACCGCCGCTGCTCACTGTTTAGTAGGATAAAGGCCTGAAGGTGGGCCGAATGGAGTAAAAATGTTTCTAATGTAAGCAGAGCAGTCACTTTAGATTGTTTTTATTCTAATGAATATCATGAAGAAAAAAGGAGGCAGTGGACTCATTCCTATTCTTCCCTTTGTGGGATTATCTCTGCTTCAGATTGGCTGTAATGTAATATCAGGTACAGACAGTGACCGGGAATCTCAAAAAATATCTCAACTTTTATGAAATGCAATCCCCATGATGTGCACCAGTGAGCAGAAGAATGAGCAGGAGTATTGTGTGAAGTTTACAGGCATCAAGTTGAATCAAGTCTTGATGTTTTCAACGTATCATATTGTACAAAAGGTAGCCATCTATGTCTTCTAGGCTCTATTCCAATTCTGTGAAAGTTTTAAGGTGCGAAGGCCACAAAGAAATGCACACACCCTTTACTGAAAATAAACCATCAGGACTTGTGAAACTTTGCTGAGAAGCTCGAAGCCAACACCCTCAGAACCACCACCCAGGTTTTTCGTTTGTCAGTGCTCCATCTCACCAAATAGAAATGTAGAAGATATCTGGAAATCGACCTCTTGAAAGCACAAATGTATCGTACGAATAATCAACACTTCAAACAGAAAAATGCCAAATATGGCACCTTTAACTATCCACGGTTGGAAACAGCTAATTTGCAAAATCGTCTCTGCGGTTTTAATCACTTTCTGTCTTTATGCCTGATGTGAATATTCCCAGAAACAACAGCCAAATGCTTCATCAACATTGCTCTTTGTTTTTCAGCCAACCATGGATGCATTCAGTTCCAAAGACATGGCCATGAAGGCGCAGAAGAAGATCCTCAGCTCCATGGCCACCAAAAGCTCAGTCCAAATGTTCATTGATGACACCACCAGTGAGATCCTGGATGAACTGTATCGCATCTCTAAAGAGTACTCAGGGAATAAAAGCGAAGCTCAGAAAGTCATCAAAAACCTGATCAAGATTGCAGTGAAGATCGGCGTGCTATTCCGAAACAACCGTTTCAACGCAGAAGAGCTCGGAGTGGCCCAAGAATTTAAGAAAAAGCTGCACCAAGGGGCTATGACCGCTATCAGCTTCTACGAGGTACGGCCTCTGTGTGACCAAATGAACGTCTGATCTGACGGATCTAATTTTCAGCTCAACACAGATGAATGAAAAAAAAAAAAAAAAACAAAACAAAAACGGCTGTGATGAACACAAAACGTAGTAGAGCACACAACAGGTGTATTTCAAAACCCAACATATGCTATGTGGCTCACTCTGAAGCATTTGGTGGTTTTATTTTAGTTCAGTGACACACAGTGACTCTCATTTACTGGCCTGTTTCCATCTCTGGTTTCATGCCATGTGATGGAAATCACGTGGGTTTGTGCCACATTCTAAACTTATACTTAATCTGAAGATTGAAAAGGTGTTTAATTCCAAGATAAAAAATGTATTTTTGTTTTTGGTTTTTTTTCTGATTATCGGTACTCAATGAGTTTTCTGTTTCTGCACCACCTGCATGAACACAGACACACTCAGGTCAATGTTCTGAAAATGCGTCTCCTCCCCGCTGCAGGTGGACTTTACCTTCGACAAGGCGGTGATGGCAGAGCTCCTGACGAGCTGCAGGGATCTGCTGCTGAAGCTGGTCAACACCCACCTCACCCCCAAATCCCACAGTCGCATCAACCACGTCTTCAACCATTACTCTGACACAGAGCTCCTGACCAAACTGTACGACCCCAACGGCACCTTCAGACCCAACCTCACCAAGATCTGCAAAGGACTCAACAAACTGGTGGAGGAAGGAACAATATGATGGAGAGCCAACAACATGTCAGTCAGACACTGGGAGATGTACGGGCACGCTCATCTAAGACTCTGAACTGTTGGAGAAATTCAGTCTTACTGCTGCTGAGGACTGGCAACGAAAGACAACTGATATCAGAACTGAACTGCAGCCCCATTGTTCTCAGAGAACATGTGGGCTGAAAATAAAGTTGGATGAGCCATTCCTCATGTTTGTTGTTTAGAAGTGAAACATACTGTAAAACGGCTATGACAGTCTTTTCAGACAAATTTCCAAAAAAAAAAAACAAAAAACAAACTTGAAAATATTCTGATTACCATCATATCTGCTGTTATATCACACATTGAAATGCCATATGATGTATATTTGTTTCATTCATAACTACTGATGTTGTGTAGTCTGGAAAGGCACGATAAATGTGAGGGAACAATGCCACTGTAATACAGCACTGCCACCTGCTGGGCAAAATTATGCATCAGTAACACAAAGTTGTGCATTCACTGAAACATCCAGAAGGATGATACAGCCAACAATAAAGGAAATAACCTCAGAGGACAAACGCACTCACCATCACCTTACAGTTTCAAAACACGCTTCAAGGCATCACCACTGTTAAATGGTGTTGACTGCGCGAGCTCGACTGTTAATCCTATAATTCATGTTTTTCTGAAAAATAGATCACAGTCATCGGCTGAGATTAAGACTTGTGTTATTCTTTGGTTTTCCACGGTAAAGACACAGAATTTCAACAGACGGGGAAAAAGTCATCTACCTACTGGACATATATAGTACACACATTTTCTTTGTGCAAGCTTTCACGATGGAGAAAAGTTAGCTACAGTAGTTAAAAAAAAAAGAAAAAAAGAAAAACTCAAATGAATGTTCAATTTACATAGTAGATGAATATAATTATACCCGAGTCTGAATGTGGTATCAAAACCTTTTTTATTTTAAAAATAACTGTACAAAAGCTAAATGGATCAAAAACATTTCCATTAACAATGAAAAATATTAGTTAAAATTTATTGAAATAAACATGGCTCTTTTTTAAAAACTTTGGTTACATTAGAATTGAAGTTCTTTCGCAGAGACAGGCCCGTTGTTGATCAATGTTTTGACCTCAATATTTCAGTGAACATTAATTATAGACTTAATATACTGAAGGTTTTAAATCAGCACATGTGGCCACCTTTGCATTACCAGGCTGTGAGGGAGCCTCACGTTCAGCCACATGTTCCCCATATGACTGACTGTACAGTCATATGACGCAACCATGTGACTGCAAATGATCATTTTTAAGATTTCACGCTGTTTCTTGTGTGTGAAAACAAGCTCAAAAAAGAAAAAAAAAAACAAACCTATATCTATGGGGCCTAGGAGGATTTTGAACCTACGGTATGTCTCTAAATAAATAAGGACACGAGAGTGCAAATTTCGATAAAAAAAAAAAAAAAACTGGCTAAAAGACAGTGTAACTTCCTATCACATACATATTACATTGGACCGACATGTAAAGACAGTACAGCAGCAGGGGAAGACAGGAAGACAGGGGATCTATCCTTGTAGCAGTAATGCTCTGTTGGAATCAAAGTGAGATAGCAGAAAAAAAAACAGCATGTCACAGCTCAAAGATGTCATCTTCCTGGTCTCTCACGTTCTTGGTGAGTTTGGTGATAGTCAGGGGTACTGCCCTTTGCACTTCATGCTGCTGTTGTGTCATGGAAGCTGAAAGCACGCTCTGTGACCGCATGAGAGGCCGCCAGACTGATGTCCTGCTGGTGCAAGCTGCTTCTAGGGCAGCAACCCTGTGAAGAAGAAACGTACGAGAAGAGATAAGACAGTCTGAAGAACGGCACGATTCACAAAATCAGCCTGTGTTAATCTTGGATTATCTTTTGAAACAGCCCCGTCAAAGTTGTTGATAAAAATTAGGACGTAGAATCTTTTCCTTCAACCTGCAATGCAAACTGCTCTACACTAGGGGGAAAAAAAATGGATTTTGAAATCTGGCTGGTTGCTCACAACAAAGAACGTGTGATATGAAATAAGTTTTTTTTTTTTTTTTTAAGTTTAACTGTAAAAAAGGGGGAAAAAACTGCATGAACAGGGGAAACTGCACTTTGATATCTGGACTTTTATACAGCAGATACATGATTTTATATGTCAGCCTAGCAAAAGAAATAACCAGAACCAAATGTGATATGTAATGACACTTAAATGCTCCGAGGCAAAAACAAAGCCAATGAAAAGGGGAGAGCCACGCCGTCATACCTTTCCTCTGCTTCCTTACAACCTCTGACAGCAGCCTGCTTGGACTGGTTTATCAAGTCATCCAACCTTTTCAAAAAATCCACCGGGGTAAGGTCTGATGCCCTTTCTTTGCAATCATCCTTATTCGCAGGGGAGCTCCCCAAGTGCCCATTTTGAGAAGGGGCACAGCCAGCACTGTCTTTCCCACCATCCTCTTCAGACAAATCCACCCCATTACTGCAGTCATCCAGGTCTGACAGCACGGGGATTGAAAGAGATTTCTTCAGAAATATCGATTCATTGGTGTACAGACGGTTTGCTCTTTTGATTTGCTCCATCTGTAACAGAACAGCCACGTCAGCTTTTTGTACATTTGTTTTTGAGCTCAATTTATTTCATTGCAACACATTTGTTGATACATTTTGCACACTCATATCTCTTCACTTGCAACAGGTGAAATGAACGCGCTGGTGAATTATCACCACATCAGAGATGGAAATTATAAACCAGGATATGGAAATTGTGTTGTGAGTATGAACAGTTAAACCTGGAGCTGATTATTTTCACAATCTGACTTCTTAAGATGGCCACAATCAACGTTTGACTTCACATTTAGAGAGCAGTATTTGGTATTCTGTTAGTTTAATCAGCTATTTGATTCAGCTCCAGCAAACGTACAAATACACAGCCAAACACCTTAAAGTTGTGTTGTGTTGTGTTTTCAGACAGCGCACCAATGTTGTACATTTCTACAGCAGGTTTAACAGACAGCATACAGGACTGCAGTAGTTTCAGGGATGACTGGAGAAATAATACTCACAGACACTCCGTATTTCAGAGACAGGCCCTGGATGGTCTCCCCCGGCTGAACTTGGTGCTCAACCCGTCTCTGGCGGACCGGGGACAGCGGAGACCGGACCAGGCTGCCGTACGACCGTGTGCGGCTGCAGCGGAGCAGGCCGTTCCCATCGGCCGGGGACGGCTCTCTGTCCCCGGACATGTTGGCCCTGGCTTCGTACGCTTGCTCAGCAGCCAGAAAACGACATTACGGTGTGTTGTTCCACATTCCGGCCCTACATGTGTTTAGCTAACAGGCTAGCAGCTTAGTTAGCCGCCTAGCTTAGGTATTAACTTAATTAACGTCCCTTTTTGTGTTTCTTTATTTTTCCTTCCGGCTGTCACACTTAAAGTTGTACCGTGTCGACTCACAACCACACACACTCACCACAGCCTCCTAGCTGCAGGTTTTTAGCTAACCCATCTCTCAAACAAACGGCCGAAAAGTCGCAGACAAAGTTGACTCATGCGATCAGCTGCTAGCTGCCACACGTTGCCATGGCTGCACGTCACTGCTGCTACATTCACGGGAATCGGAATGCTGAAATTCAACCCTTATTTTTGGACGACCGCCGTGTCAATCAGAAAACAATTAATCAATTTCTACTTATTTTGGATACTTATGAAGTAATACACATCTTTAGTGGAGGTTTAATATTGGAGATAATGTTTTACACCATACCAAACACATCCAAACCGAAGCAAATTCGGAATATGAGCTCGGTAATAACAATGTAGCGGTTGTATAATTTTATGATATCATGTTTATATATTGTTTAAATTAAAATGAATATATAAGAAGTGACTGCTGACAAAAATTTGCACCTAAAATTAAAATGAATAGGATTTACAAATGAAATTAAACGTGATTCTCATTTTTCCGTGTGGCCGGAAACGCCGCGTAGTCGGCAGGAATTAGCTTGACGCTTTTACGAAGTAGATGGTGAAGTCGGCTAACCGGCTCACAGCCAGATTTTTTTCTAATTCAGATGTTATAATCATGTCTTTTAAACGGGAAGGCGATGACAAGAGTCAGCTGAACATCCTCAAGGTAATGTGTCATTTTCAGGCTTTTCTGCAGCAGACTTCAGCGTGTATTTCACTTGTTGTTGTTGTTAGCATGCTGCTAGCTAACAGCTAGCTAACAGACAGCTGTACTGATGCTCTACTTCTCTTGCTGGTGTTTTCTTGTGTTTCAGAAACGGCGTGTGGCGGATCTTTTGTCTAACTTTATACCAGAAGATGAAGCAGCTCTCATGAAGAACGGAAGGTGAAGTTAATTTCGTTAATTGAATTTATTTAACCGTGCGTCCAGCTCATCTTCGGTTTTTCTGTAGATACACGTGCCTTGTGTGTTCCTCCCGTCCTGTGTTTGATACAGTTGATATGCTGACAGTCCACAGAAATGGGAAAAGGCATCTAGAAGGTGAGAATTCATGGTTGTTTAGTGCAACTTCCTGTAATACAGTTTTACCTTACATGACTGCCATCTATTATTGCAACAGTTAATTCTCATTATCAGTGTTTACTCTGCTGGTTATGTTAGATCAGCTAATTATCAGTTAGACTATCCCAACCATGGTGACTAACATAAAACTAGCCTTTGCAGGAAATAATCAGACTGGTGTGTCTGTGTTTACACACTTGATGCAAAATGATGCAAAAATCATATTAAATTAAACCCAACAAAGTTGTCCAGTTTATTAATTTGCAGCATTGCCCAGGATGGAATTGAAGAGATAGGGAGAGTAAATCAAGCAAATCGAATGGTTTCTAATGGTTGACACATTTATGTTGCCTCACACCTTTTTCATTATCGTCCTAAACTCAAGACGTATAAAAGGTTTGAAAAATGAAGGTTTTTCTTTTTTATTGTTATCTTCAGGTTTGAAATCGTTCTATGGCAAGAAAACACAGCTGAAGAATGAAATCACAAAAAGGCAACATGAAAACTTCATCCAGGCTGAAAACAAAGAACAGGTAGGTACAGTAACTGAGACTGTTAGGAGGATCAGGGGTGAAGTCAACGAATAATTTTCAGGAGAGCAACAGCATGAGCTGATCAAATATCTTCCTTTGACTGGTGGTGACTGCTGGACCACATTGTTGTGTCAATGGAATCGCCTTGTAACCATCATACAACTGTGACAGTTAATTCAAAACTTGTTGTGAAAAGCAAACACTTCAGTCTAGCTAATGACTGAGAGAGCTCCTAGAAGCATTTAAGAAATTTCTACAACTCTCACAGAAGAACATAAAGCATGTTGTTGTGATTGTAGGAACCCTCCAGTTCGGCCCCTTTGTTGGCACAAACACGGAAGCTTACACATCATGCTTTATTGAAGACTGCACCTTATAACAGCTGCCATCGGAAAACCAGGTGAGTGAGACGCTTGTTTGACATACAGATATCCTCATATGCTTTAGTTTTCAGAAAAGAAATGAAAGTAAATTAAAACCTCAAACATAAACCTGTGATTATTTTTTTTTTGTTTGTTTGTTTGCTTTTTTCTAAGCACAAAATGTGGAACAGGACTGCGGAGCATTGGCTCAGATCCATCTGGCAGCACTTGCAGTAAACCACCTGAAGACGTGCATTGGAAAACTGAAGTTTCAAACCATGTATCACCAAGCAGCTCGAGTGGCCTCACAGCAGGTAAAGTCTGTGAAAGCAGTCTTTTATTTTCACTTCCAGATCTGAAAATGATTTCGCTGTTTTGTTGCCAATAAAGAATCACATCCATCGAAAGACTCAAAGGGATCTCAGCCTGCAGTTGCGCAGGAGCCAGAGCACATAACACCTCAGAGGAGGAAGGAGCTGGAGCACTACCTCAAACTGAAAAGGTACACAACTGTTATGGAGGTTAAACATTAGTGGCTCAAGTTGGGCATTTTCACTATTAGAAGCCTTCCTCTTTCACAGTGATGGGTGGCTACAGGACCGCAGTGGCCAGTGGATTAAAGACGAGAATGTGGAGTTTGATTCAGACGAGGAGGGGCCTCCTTCGCTCGCCGGCCTGCCCACTAAGAGCTGTGGGAACACAGATTAACTTGTACCACAGTGGTACTTTGAGAAACCAACACGCTGTTATGAAACTGTCACATGTGGAAGGACTTTCTGTTGAATCACGTGGCTTTGCTGTGTAATCTGTGGAGGAACTCTTCAGCCATAACAGAAACCTTTTATTGCTCTAAACATTTTGTCACAACATGCAATTTACAGAAACTTATTACTGCAAATGTTACAAAACAACTCAAATTTAACTTTCAAAAATTGCAATAAAGGAGATTATTAAGAATTTAACACATTTCAGTGTGATTTCACAGTAATTTCTGAGATATGGAACAGAGACGTACCTGTCGGTAACAACCTCAGTTCATTTGGTGAGTTCAGTTATTGTCACTGATTAGAATTTTATCATTGAATTTTTACCATTTGATGAGAACTAAAACTATTACTCAAGTAATTCAATTACTTTGATTGCAAAATCGATTTAAATATTTTTTTTCCTCTAAATTTGAAGTTTAATTTTGAATTGATTTCACTTGTGATACACAACGTTCCCTGTCTGTGTCTCACACAGAAGGTTGTTACGGACCATTTCAAGCTGCGAAGAAAAAAAGAGAACACTATGCAGAGCGTCCTCTGGAAAATGGAAGTTGCAAGCCGTAACAACACATCCTCAAAACAAAAGCAATGAAGTCCACAGAGCGGAGCCGGCACAAAGCAATTTGCCAGGTATTTAATAAGGAAAAATCATTTCTTTGATTAATGGATGTAATAATTGATGTCATTCTCGATTACAAAGATGATTAAATGCTCTCTGACTGTCCTGGTAAGTCCACCATCACCAACACGTTGGTGAAGCTTCATTCACCAATTTTACCCGTTTTGATTGAGTCCCGACAGACTCGATCTGGAGTTTTGGTGCTGATCTGATTAGAAAAGCTGCTACTTAATGTTCTCCGCAACACAATCAGCATCGATTGAATAACACAGAAAATGAACAGGTTCGTTTCTGATGTCTGTTGAAAGCACCTTTTAATATCTTGGAGCTCCCCACCACATGGGGACGCACTCAATATACTGATTCATGTTTGATACTCATCACAGCGAAGTGACGAGTATCAAATATAGACGTTGGTAAAATGGTCAACGACGTTTAAATTCTGATGGCCTTTGATATCACGCCTGACCTTTTAACAGTGCAGCTTACAGAGTCCCCTGAGGCAAATATGACCAGAAAGAAGTAGAAACAAATGCAACACAACACGGTGAATACGTGTGTCACACCGTGCATTGGCATCCAGCGCTACAATCCAAAAATACGCCTGAGTTTTATTACAAAACGGCCGTCAAAGGGAAAAGAAACAGGGCAGCGCCGACTTTAAGTGGTTTAAAGATGTCAAATGTCAGCAAAGCACACACGACTTGAGAAAATCTGACCTTTTGAAAAAGTCTGGAAATTAGTTGGCGGCAATGCCAAACTTGACATTAAATCAAAGCGCCTTCAAGAAGCCAGGAAACGGAGGCAGGAAGCCGAGAAGCTGAGCAATGCTGTGAAAATCCTCCGAGGTGAGCAGCTGTTTCTGTTCATAAATCTCTGCCGCTGCTCGGGGCTCAGCCCTCTGCAGCTCCACTCTTATATTTGGAACAAGGTAACTCAAGCCCAGTGGAATAGGTTACGTCGGGGGGTGTGGGGGTGTTAAAAATAGCTCAGGTGCTTGGGGGAAGTCAGAGGATCAGAGAGGACTAAGAGATTAAACTACTGTGAAGATTTAACTGAAGATTTTTATCTCAAACACTGGAGTGCAGGGAGATAACAGCACCGATAAGTGAACCATCATGGGGACGACTGGCTGTCAAAAGCAGTAGGAAGCAGTTGTATTGGAGTCTATGGGAAAATGTCCCTATTTATTAGCTCATTGAAGGTTCTAATTTCAAGTCTTCAATACAGAATGATGTTTTTAGAGGACGTCAGTAAAAAAAACAGACCACGTGTCTGGTCTTGGCTACTCAGCTGCACCTTCCACTCCTGGTTTTAAAAAAGCAAGATGGCTGACATTCAAATAAACCGGAGGCTTCAAAACAGCAGCTGATGTCAGTTTGCTACTGCAGTTACAGTGAGCAAGTATTCACTTTGTGACTACAACGAGCCAGCAGATTAAAAAAATAAAACCCAAGACAGCCTGGTTTTCATACATCACAGATTCAGGGACTCAATCGTGTCAAATATCTGGACGGCCAACTGAGAAGCCAGCCACCGAGTGAAGATACTGCCGGATACCTGTTGACCAGATATTTGGCTTTCAGAGGTCTCTCCAACAGTCGTGATGCTTTCAGTCAATGTGGAGCAAGCAGCAAGATAAGAATTTAGTCATAAGGATGTGACGCTAGACGAGCTTCAGCCCTGGTGTTCAGTCAGAGAACCATCTTCAACAAAATACTACTTTTTGTTTTGTCAAACTCACCTAAAGAGGAACGTCAAAAGTTAAATGGTGAGTTGGGCCTTTTTCTCTGGAAGTTTCATTTGTAGAGACTAAAGTACTTCAATCAATATTACTTATGAATATTACTCAGGTCTCCGATATAATACTCACCTCTAAGGGGTAGAAACAACAAAATTAAACTTGCCAAACATTTGCAAAAAATTCTTGAGTATATATTTTTATTTAAAGTATTTACAGATTGTTTTCTCATAGATAGCACCACATTGAAAGTGTTTTTCATGGATGAAAAGAACCTTTTTTTTTTTGGGATGATGTCGCCAATGCACAAACTAAAAGCACAAAAAAAGAAGACACCACGGTTTTTGCTTGTGACCTATACATGCCTTTATGATGAATTCAGCAGTCTACAAAAAGCCGGCTGCGGTAAATGAAATGAAATGGTTGGACACGGATGCGCTCTGACCGCGCCTGATTTTGGGATGACTGATTCAGCTCTGGAGCACCACGCTGAGAAAGCTGGCACGGGGCTGCTGCTTTTGCTGCTGCTGGCTCGTCTTTGCGAGTTCTGACGGGCCAAATCGGTTGTTCTTCTGTTTGCTCCTTGTCTCTTTTCATCTTAATCTCTGCTGGCGGACTGTATCGAGGAGAAAAGGTAAGAAATGAAACAGAACATGGAGTAATTAGTCCATAATTTGGAATCTATGCAGATCGGCGGCTCTGTATGTCCGCCACTCTTCCCCACATTGTGATTGCAGCTGCTCATTTAAGCACTGTAAGTATTTATTTCTATTCCTCCAGACCTGCACATGCACATTTAAAATGATTTTCTGAGCATGCAGCCGAAGCGTTTCTCACTCATGTCGTTGTTCCGTGTGATGGCCATGGCGGCTCTGGCACGGGGACCCTGCTGGGTGAAGTGGTAGCCAAACTTCAGGATGCTGGAGTTGTTCTCCAACATGGAGGCAATTTCCATCTCAACTGAGTCTCCCAGCTTCTGCCTCTGTACAAAAGCATTCAAATTCAACTTCCTGTGCACTGCAGTTCAGGCTAACAAGTTTTAAATTAGCTGCATATTTCATCGACGGTGAGATGCACAGGCCTAATTTTGTGCGTCAGACCTGGTTGTCGATCTTCAGCTCCACCAGTGTGGCATTGTTGGCCATTGCTTTGATGACCGCCTTCATGCCATCTGCAGTAATGAAGTTGGATTCGATATTAAGACTCTGCAAGCTGGTGTTCTCCTGCAGCATCTCAGCACACGCCTGAAACACACGCACACTTAAATTCTGATAACTACATCCAGATTTCATACATGTAGGTATCTTTAAAGTAATCACACTGTTTCATTTCACACAAAAATGTATAGTTTTCAAGATGCCTTTAATTCCTTACAGTTTTTGTGTGATTGGTCCTTTTATAGGAAATATCACATTCTGGTGTTAGGGTTAGGGTCTGCTAGCCCAGAATAAAAAAAAAAGAAAATCTGAAGCATTTATACGTTTTCATTTCAGAGAACGTGCACTCACGTAGGCCACGGGGTCGTTGCTGCGGGTCGCGGCGATGCTCAGGGACTCCACGTGAGAGTTCCCCTTCATAGCCTCGAAGATCTCTTTCAGCGTTGGGATGGGAATGTCCTGCAGGGACGATGAAGACATCTTCTTTATGAGCTTTTTGTATTCTCACAGATCAACACGGCCGATGATTTGACTGAAATTATCTCTCGTCGTTTTCTGGGATTTCATTCTAAAATCCAGCAGTTTAAGACCGCTGTCTGGGCTGACCTTGATGTTGTTGAGGTTGACTTCTGTCAGGCTGCTGTCGTTGTTGTGGATTCTCTCCAGGGTCTCCTCCACGTTGGTGGGGTTCGGTGGCTCCTCTGGGAAGATCTTGAATGGATCTGCTTTCACAACGCCTGAAAAGAGGACGAAACATCACAGTTCAGACCACAGACCAGCATGTTAAAGGTTCTTCCTGCCAAGATAGACAGACGAAGGTAGAAAGGTAGGTACATCGGTGGATCCATATAAAGTTTTCCTTGAGCAAATTTGGGATGTGCGATACAAATGAGGAAAATATATCTTATGGCTGTAAGAATGATGTCACACGTACTGTTGATGCCCTCTGTGTTGGCGATGGTGCCTGTGGTGCCCAGAGCGTCGTAGTACTGCTTGTTGCTCATCAGCGTGTACATTCCAAGGATAGCTGCAAATACAACAATCACCAGCGACACGTCTCAGGGAGGCAATTCAGACAGAAATATCTCTGCGATATTTGAATAAGATCAGGTGTCCGGGGTTTATGCTCTGGCCGTGTTTGCTTTTACAGATTAATTCATGCACAGGTCGAGGCTGAAGAAAATAAGTTAGGTGTTTCCTCATCGCTCATACAAGCCTGTTTGCCAAGATAAAGATTTTGTTCCAGTTAAGCAGGAAACTGAGTGTAATCTGTCAGCTTTCAGAGGCCCCAGTGGTCATGATAACACAAATAATACACAAGTGTCAGGCTGAGGAGATCGAGAGCTCTAATAAAACATATAAAATGATCGTGGGGTTAGAAAATTACAACATTAAGAGTCGCCGTTATTTACAAAAATGGGCTAATCATTATTTTTTTTAACTGTCTATAATTGTCAAATGTATGAAGTTGTTGAAAGGTGAGATTATAATTCTCATTGTACAGAATTTATTATTTCACTTAAATACTGAAATGTTTGGATGCTAAAATGGGTGATGGATTATGTGATTGTTAAATGACTACAATAATATGAGAAAAGGTTTAGAAGATGTAGACGGGATTGAAAATATTTAAGTAAGGAAGTATAATAAATTGTTGTTGTAACAGAAACTCTATGATTCACTCACTCATCATCCAGTTACTGATGTATCTGAGCTGTCATGAGCATTTAAAGAAAATAAAATCCACCTCCAGGAGGGGGCAGACCTGCTGGCTCATTTCCTCTTTCTTTTTCTAACCTGCCAGCTCCAAACTGTGTCACATGCCAACTGCTGTGACAGCGACCCCAGTTACCTCCCACCTCCCACCAGCCTCCTGCCCCGGGGCGGGGAACCATGGGGAGGCTGTGGAAGACAGCTGCCTACTGTGGGAGGGTTGGGGGGTTGTTATCAGGCCACAAACACCCCCACATCATCTGCTTCATCCCACAGTAGCTTCACAACTCAAAACACACTGCAGATAACTAAACAGCTCAATATAGCAATGTGTTAATATCAGAAATAAAATGTGAAAATTAAGTCTCCATGGTGACCTGTTGCCCCCCCCCACACCACCACACACGCCACCGAACTCAGCCAAGCTATTCAACCCCCTTCAGTCTGTTTGCCAAAAAGCCCAAACAAAAAGACTGACAGGGGCTAACTGAGGTTTAATCCTGAGCTGGACCCGGTCCAGGCCGATGGAGCCGGACAACCAGGCTCCCCCGCTCGGCCTTTCCGGATGCCTGCCTGTTGGCTCTGTCACAGGAGTGTGGCCGGGTGTCCAAAGGCTCAGTACAGAAAGCATCAATGATCTGCTATGACCTGTTGTATTATTCACTTCGACCTGAAATGAGTAAAGACATCTTGCACTTCACCAGTAAACTGGAGATGATTCACAGATGGGTCAAAATTTTCAATTCTCTGCATTTTGCTAATTTTTTTGGTGGAACCCTTTTCTTTCCTTTCTTTTTTTTTTTTACTATTCCAGAACCAAAAACAAGCATTTTTCTGTCCAAATTTATATCCCAGATAGCAAAATAAATCTGGCCCATAATGGGGCCACATGGAGTCTGACGGTTACTGGACCAGATTTGGGCCAAAGACGAGTTTGGCCAGACTTTGGTCTGTTGTTGCTAGCGTGTTGAAATAAATTAGCTGCTAGAGATGCCCAGTTTTAGCTGCAGTCTTTAATCTGATATTGTGTGTCCGTATCAAATACACATCTGAGTTTTACGTAAGACAACAACAAACAGTCATTAACGTTAGTATAATTTTTCATTAAACTTGTGTGAATCTTCCATTAATATTAATATTATCATTACTGATGAATAAATTACATTTATGTCATCACAATGAAAACTTTATTAGTGACAGGACTAAATGAAATACAACATATGACGTCATTATGTTAGATTAGGCCATAATAGCCAATTATCATTGATTAATTACCTTTTATATTTTTAAAGCTGCTGCTTTAAAACAATCATCTGTCACTTTAATCATGTTGCAATGTTTATATATTTACTACTTATTTACAGTTTTAACTTGCTGCAGTGAAAATTGAATGCTGATGAACAGAAACTTTGTTGTGCAGGAACTCGCAAAAACAACAAAGAATCTATCCATCTATCTAATGTCCATTAATAAAATGTCAAATCTACACCTTGTATGTATGTACATAAATACGGGGTGTTGAGATCCAGTTGATTTTAAGCTTCAGAGAAAAGTACCTTCCCTTGTGTCTGTTTTAAAGAGATAGACTATCTCCATGTTCACTCCACCCTTCCATCAGCGGCCTGGGGGGGCCAGGCGGATTTATTTTTGTGCTGCTGAGTGTGGGGAATTGGACCCCATCGCATGTTTGTCCATGAGTGTTAGCCTGGGACTGGGCTGTGTGCGTGTTCAGGGAAATGAAGCAGCAGCAGAGAGGAAACTGGGTGTGTTTAAAAGAACCATGTGGGTCAGACTCAGTGTGGTGAAAACACCGAGGTCACATCGTGTCATGACGGGTTAATAAGCGCTCGCTGCTGGGAAAAGGCATGAGGCAAAAAACATTATGTCGAAGCAAGAACAGACCTTTTGGGCGAAAGCGCAGGTGAAGCTGACATCATTTAAAACTGACTCAGTCTTACGAACTAAAAAGACAAAACTTTAGAAACAACCTTTAGGAGGATTTTACTATGAATGTATGTCATTAGAAAGACAGATTACACACAAAAAAACAAAACAAAAGAAAACAACCAAACACACTCACTTCAGTGACTTTGGTCCTAATTTATCAACATGGTGATGCCAACGTGACCTCCATACAGCTGTAGATTAAACTGCCCTTCCAATGCCAGAATATTCATTTTGACTATTGTTGTTAGAGTGAACACCAACATAGCTTCTTCTTCTCACTATTAAATACCCTGATTAATACATAAAATAAATAAATGTTCCCATTCAGGGGCTACAAAGGTGGCTGGCTCCTCCGTCTGTGTTTTCGTTTTGTGTTTTTTTGCTGCTGAATTATTTCCATTACTTGCTTGCTCTGGATTGAATTTAAATGAAATCTTGGGATAGGACGTATTTGTAGGCCACACATGAAGGAGCCTTCAAAAAAGGGGAGCCAAGTCAGAGGCAGTCAAGACAACAGGGATGCTGCGTGAACTGTGCTGGGCATGTTTTAGCAGCGTGTGAGTGCTGAACCTGAACGAGACAAACATTGAACAGTGAATCCCTGAATGGAGAGATCCTGCCAGTTCATCTAACCTGCAATATCGCACATCTCAGCATCAGTGGCGTTCTTCAGAGCCTCCTCCAGTTCTGGCTCTAGAATCACATCCTCTTCTTTGGAGAGCTCTGCTGCTTTCTTGGGCACAAAGGCCTTTCCTGCAGATGCACAAATACAGGTAAAAGATTAAAACAAAGACAGAAATGAGCGTGAGTAGTGGATGAAAATAACTGAGGAAAAGGTCATATCTGCAGCTGATTGTACTCATGCATTAGTCTGCCAACCAACTTTTCCAATGTTAATGAGCTAAACTGTAAATTTATCCCAGAGTCAACCCAGTTAAACAGTTTTGGTTGTGAATCTGAGAAAATGAAAAGTGATTTCCATTTGTTAGCACAAATATTCTGAGCCAGGTCATTTCCCTGTTGTAGGTCCAGATCTGAAAATGATGAATGAAAATGAACTCCCAAACTCACTGAGCTGATTTAAAGAATGTGAGTCCCGTACAGCCATCTGAGGAAAAAGTGCTACGGAAATGGAAGATGTTTATGAACTGATCCATTTCATCATCCATCATTAAACCTCTGCTGATGCTCCCACTCTGTCCCCATGCATACACGCTGAGCTCAAAATGAAGCGTAACCCCCACCTTTCTTCTCCCCAGTGAAGGGCACCAGGTCCTCCCTATCCTGGTGCTCCATGGCCTGCTTCTCCAGGTGCTGCATCAGGGCGTCACGGTCGTAGGGCCCCGTCGGGCTCTTCTTTGTCTGGTCACGCTGCCGGAAGCCTGCAGGCAGCATGGCATTCTGGGAGGACGGGAGGTCAAAGGTTGAGTTGATGCAACATTAAGACGAGAGATCAACGAGACCGAGATTATCGTTTCAATGAAAATAATTTTTTTATATAAATAATAAATAATAATAAATTATTTTCACATAGTTCTGCAGCAGGGTGACACATCCCAGCTTCTTCTTTTTTTTTTTTTTATGTGCCATAAACTCACAATTCATCAGTAACCTACGGCATGTGCAAGAAGCTTTTGAGGAAGATGATGATGGATGATCGTGTGCTCAGGCCTGCGAGTCTACACATCTATCTGTCCGAGCAGAAACCAGCAGGGGTGTTGGTACAATCCTGTCTGATTTTTATGAGTTTTCTTCCCTCCAGTGGAGGCATGAAGAGCTCGGTTGCATCACGCCTTGTGTTCCCCAGAGCTGAGCAACCTGACACTGCGTGGGCTGCACCGTGGGAAAGAAGGCTGGCTGCACACTGAAGCATCACACTAAGACCTACTGTAATGGTGTGCAACAAAAACTACAAAGGTAATTTATCTTTTCATGGGAAGAATTGAGTTAATGGCAATATTTCCTTTAATGCTGTTGCTGCTGGATGTTATGGAGATGAAGAAAACACTGATGGACCTCCTGAGAACCTGCAGGACTTCAGCCTCCGGGTTTGACCAACCTACCTCGGGGTCCATCTCCTGCAGCTCATACTCCAGCTGATCCAGCTCTTCGGCACTAAGGCCCTTGAGGATGGCATCCTCGTCGATGTCCCTGGGGTCCGACATGGCTCCTGAGGCTCCGGCTCACACACACACACACTCACTCATACACACAACTGCGCACCCCTGGAGAGAAGAGTTAAAGTCAGAGTTTTTAATGTTGTCATCTCTCTTTGGTTTTGTTTCCAAAATAATTCAGCAGGTTACTCTTTTGAAAAAAAAAAAAAAAAAGTACTTAACGGAAAACATGTGAGTGTCGTACAGTTTTGTTCTGTATTTTACTGAAACTTGCAGAATTTTTTGAGATCATATTGTATGTCTTGCACCTCCGGGTGGGGGAGAATGGGGGTGTCTGTCCTTGTCAAACAATTCCAGGATCTTCATCAAGCTTATCTGCCACCCGCCACAGAGCACTTCAATAATGTGGCAATGATAATAATAGTTGCATTTCCACTAATATAGGTGAAGTACCCAGGAGGGCAGAGTCTGTGGAAATATGCCGCGGCAGCCCCTCTGAAGTCGGGGTGGGGGGGTGGGGGCATTCTTACATAAGCTTCATTTTCACCTTAAAAACACCAGCAGCACTGAGGGCTCGCGGTCTGAGAGGCAGAGCGAGGCAGAGGAGTAAAGAAAGTGAAAAAGAGAGAGAGCTCAAGGTCTTTGTAACTCTAAACCGTTAGCTCGCCATGCTAAGAATAGCAGGATGGACAGAGGAGAGGGGCGGACGTTACAATGCCTTATTCATCACTGACCGACTTTCACTCTTACAGTAGTGGATCCGTCCAAAACAGATCAGCACACAAACACAGGCGTCCTTCTGCTACAGCAAAGGGCTGAAGAAGTTTAAAATGCAAAGCCGAGGCCCTCAAACGAGGAAATACCATCACGAGAACATACAAATGGCCCCCCAGGTCACAGCATGAGTAATGCAGCTATCGGGTTTGTGCAGGCCAGTGTTTTCATTTTCAGTCCAAATTTCATCCCAACTTGGCCTGAAAAGAAAACCCGTCACAGTCCAGGTCAGTCAGCCGGCCCGCCTGTATGTCAGTGAGCATTAACATCTGCGACATGTGATGGCAACAGGAGTTCAAGTATCACACAGCCGGCGGCTTTCCGCTTCACTATACGATCATGCCGATGCTCAGAGATTCATTAAAGGAACCAAAAATACAAACTTTCCTCCTCAGATGTAACAAATCAGCTGACAGGAACAGAGAAACGGAAAAGGTGAAGTGAGCTTATTTAAAAAAGTGCCTCACACGAGTGTGTATCATCAGGAGGATCCAGGTTATTTGGCTCTGGACCACATTCAAAGATGAACTCAAACCCGTTCATTTGTCTGATTTTTACATTTTTTCCTGAGAAACTTTTGTTGTTTAGGTAAATTAAACAGGGATCTGAAATGTAGAAAACTGGACCTGGACTCTGGGACTGTCAGGCGAAGCTAATGTTGAAGAGCCTTTAATCTGCATTCTACGTAATGACCATCAGGGGGCGATTCAATTAGTTGTATTGTATTGAAGTCGATGGGAAAATGTCCCTCCTCCTCCCTGATGAGTTTATGGTCTCAGTCTCTAGTTTCAAGTTTTCAATACAACATGATGTTCATTTTTGAAATGATGCTGAATCTGGAGGGAAACAGACCAGGAAGGAGGGGAGGGGTTGGGGGCGGGACTACTGTCTGATTAAAAGACTATATCACCCAATCAGGACAGAGCACAGAGCAAGTCAGATCCACTTTTTGCTCCAAAAGTCGTTCCATCTGGATTCAAAAGTGTAATTTTTAACGCACGTTTATGGTAACGCTGGATCAAACACTAATTTTAAGGTCCTGTAAAAACAACACCCAGTAACCTGGTTTCCTTGACAACAAGACAGAAGCTCAGTCACCATGAGATCGGACATGGATGGTTCTGTGCATGACGACTCCAGGTAAAGTAACATCACATCAACACACACCACCACTTTGACACATTTAGACAAGAGTTTGAGTAGAAATCCTGGTAAAGACACACTAATGCTGCACCAGATACTATAAAGCACACATGCAGCACTCTTTTTCTCACAGAACTTCAAACTGTAAGACCGGCTGTTAAAGCCGGTCCTCGTGTGCCTCGTGTGCCGCGGGCTGCTGCTGCTCACCGAGGCCATGTGGCTCTAATGCGAAAAGCCAGTGACACAAACATCGGATCACACAGCTGAGTGTCGAGGAAGATGGAGGAGATTTAAGAGGACGAGGGGAAGAAGGCTGCAGCTCAGAACGGAAACGTATTGGGTTTTTTGTATTTAGTGATAACAGGTTTTAGTAGGCTTTAACACCATCCAGCCTTTGAATCCCGACAGTTTAACCTCATCACCACTCTCATTTTTCCTAAAGTATGAAATGAGATGCTTTAAAGCTAAGACATATCTTCACTAAGATTTGTTCCCCCCATGTGCATTAATGAGGCCCTGACCCTGTGGCCCAGTGGTTTCCCCTTCTTGCCCCACAGACCAGGATCATCCCTCAGAGCTGCAGTGAAGGTCTCTCACCATCACACCATCTTCAACATCTGCTTCTGGACTAAACGTTCACCTGCTCCCTGATGGACTCCACCTACTAACCAGTAATCATGGCAGCCAGGTTAATCAATTTAAAATGTCTCATGTTTTACAATTTACTGTTTTGTTTGTTTTTTGTTTGAGGCGCTCATGTCCAACCGTCCATCAAGAGATGTTTGTTCTCTTTTGGTTTGAAGAACCAAAAACAAAGTCAATGCCATAATGAGACTCAACTACAGCAGCATGAAAAAGTAAAACCAGACAGGAACATGATGTGAACTTGTAGACCTTCTTTCATTTTGTCTTTATATTACTGAAAACGAGTCAATAAGAGATCATTTCCTCAAACATAATAAGGAGGTTCTGTTAGTCCAGTTCTTATTAAAAAAAAAAAAAGTTTCTGAATATATTTATCTCAGTGATGTTTCTCATAGTAATGGTCCAAGTCTTTTACATTTTCAGAAACAGACCATATATGTGTATATAAATTAATAAAACATGTATTTGGCCTCTCATCTTAAGGCGCTTCTTGGTCCTGAACCTCAATATTGCAATGAAAGCGTTTTGTTTTTTTAACAGATGCATTCAGAGTTGTCTGCAACCTAAGAGGTAAAAGTGACCCGGACATCCTTCCAAACGGGGCTCATGCGATTTGCCTGCAGTGAAGCCTTTGAGCTTCGCTTATTGTTGAGTTAAATACGTGGCCGTTTCCCGACACTTGAGCTAAGAGCTGCAGCTCAGACAGCTGCATACCAGCATCAGACGGGGAAGCACTTCCTAATAATTCTCCCTAATACAGCACGTCGTTTCACATCATGTCATCAGCAGATGTTGTGTTTTTGTTCATTCTGACATTTAATTTGGCACCTTCCAGGAAGCTACACCAGCCTGGACATTTGTGAATGTGCAGTCCCAGCAGTGGGGGGGGGGGGAGTCTACATTAACCAAACAAGCTGGGAGTGGAGCAGAGCAGCGACTGTCACCTGCTATCAACAGCTGGCCTCGGACGTCTCCTTTTCCAGCCTGAATCTCCAACATCTCCTGCACCTGCAGCTCCCGTCTTCACCGACGTGACACCAGCCGAACCCGCTCATAAACATACGGCCTCCTTTTCACTGCTGCAGCTAAACTGGTGACAGCTGCCTTGGTTGTCCCTGAAGCACTGTGACTACATTCAGACCTCAGCTGATTTTTCCACTCTCAGGTCTGATAACCTCTCCGGACACAGAGGAACTCATTTTTGTTCAGTTCTGACCTGAAACGAGTCCCCATAAAGCAACAAAATCACACCCGGAGCCATTTAATTAACATATTTGCATGTCACAGCAGAATTTTGCAACTCTCCGTGAACAGTAAGTAAACGTTTTTAACATCCTCCAGAGACAAATGTGATAATTACAACTCCATCTAATGTGGGATGATGAGGCACGAGAATGGCTCAAACTAATTCAGATCTAATTAAAGCCTGAAATTAAAACCCGAGGCCTCATTCTTAACAAAGTTGGTGAAATGAATACAGGAGAAACTTTTAATTTAATCAGTAATGAGTGGGAGTTCAGTATTTACAAAAATTCATATTTTAGAAAATGTTGATTCCAAAAACATTAGATATTTTGAATGTATGTGGTTGGTATTTAACTAACGACTCAGTTCAGCAGGTAATATGGCAAATGACGAGTTTGACGCTGCAACTCAAACATCTTTTAAATCCCTTCATGAGAAGTATTTCTACGTCTTTGCCTTTGGTAATATCTGATATAAATTATATTATATTGTTTTAACTAGTGGCGGCGAGTCTGAAATTTGAAAGTTGCCCTCTTGGCTGGATCTGAGCTGCAGCTTTGGCCTCATTTGAATATCTGCTTTTATAGACCGTTGAATGTCTTAAAATGAAATGTTTTTTGAATAAGAATTGATTTGTGATTTTTTTATTATATTTTGGTAAATAGGATTTTTTTTTTTTTTTTAGTAAAGCACTTTCCTTTATGTCTGAACGTAAAACAGCCAGAGGTAAAACTCATGTTTGGCCCAAGAGACTTCACAAAGTCAGGATTTACTCATACTGGATTATAAAGGATCATCCATTTGCTCTTTAGTAACAATCCCACAATGCATTGTTTGTGATAGTTGACCATGTGAGCTGCACTTCAAACCACTTTCACCCCGTCCTTCCATAAACAGACCCCTGAGCTGAGGGGTTTGAACCGCTCAAACGTGAACTATTGATGAGTAAAATTCATTTGTATTATCAAATATCACTGCCAGCTGTCACAGCAAAACATGACAAGTATCACAGCCAGGGCTACTTCAGAAGCAGCTGCCCCAACTGCCCCCATCTCCAACCATCTGCTTACGGTATTTATCATTTGAAACTGCAGCTTCTTCATTACGCTGCAGAGATGGGTACGGCTTTGTAAAAAAAAAAAAAGTGTATTGGTGCAGTAAAACCTGGGAGCTTGTTGGCTTTGTTATCGTTTTTAATGGGAAGGAGCTCTCTGGGAACTCCATTTAAAAAGTGCACCAGAGCAGTTTCTGCAAGTTTTATAAGTCAAGGACCATTACGAGGTTTTATATTTCAGTCACAAAGGTTACACACTCATAAATGCTCCGAAATGATTTGCAAGCTGCTTCTGTGCCAGCATGTTTGTTTTCAAAGGAGCACAAAATAAACCCTGAAGCCATTTCTGTACGTTTGGTCAGTTTGTTTTTTTCCCTTTCAACATCTCCAAATATTTTTTTCCTGGCTTGGTAGCAGCTCAGAAGATCTGTCACCATCCCCTGGTCATCTTCTCCACTTCTTACCACCCAAGTGTAAAATTCCAAATCAGCCCTGAGCTTAATTTTAGCTTCACAAGTCAGCGACTTCCACCTGTGAGAGTCCAACCCGGCTTGGGTTGCTCCCGGAGACTGAACAAGCAACATTTTGAAGCCCTCAGATCAACCTGGCTGCCCGCAAAACAGAAAATTATGTCTTTCCTTGTTTCTTTTTCTGGAACACGTCTCAAATTTTGCAGAGTTTCATGAATAAGCAACAGGCAGCAAAGTTTGATCTAAATTGCATTAAGGCAAGTAAACCATGAGATTTGATCTTGATACAAATGTCAGACTCTCATGGATGTTATCAAACTCACCTCCCTGGTTTCCAAACTGTACAACCCCCCCTCACACAAACCTAAAGCCCTCCCACAGCCCCCTCCCTTCAGAAACATCATCTCCAAATCCCCTGTGATGCATTCCCCGCACAGCGATGGGCAGCTAATCGACGGCTTAACCCATCCACACGCCACAATGAAAGCTTCAAGTGAGTGACAGTATTTGCAGTTTTCAGCAGATCTCCTGCAGAGCCCCCTTGCCGCCCCCCACTTTATTACAAATAAAGTTTAAAAAGTTTTAACTAAAAAAAAAAAAAAAAAAAAACTCAACCCAGTTACTCTGAAACATCCAATTTCTAGGAAACCATTTGAATCCAGTCCACAACTCCAGCAGCTCTGGCTCAACTACATGGAATCCCCCCCCCCCCCATCTAAAGTTGGGAACAGCCCAACAAGCCACACAATTACTACCCCCCCACACACACACACACACTGGGAAAAAACAAAAACAAACAAAAAAAAAAAAGAAAGACAACAGAGACATGGAGGACGCAGTGTCACACCTACCTTCACAGAAGCGCTGTGCCGAAGACCCTCAGCAAGGCTCAGCCTGCAGTCAGAAACCAGAGAAAGTTGTGTCTCTTTTTCCTTTACCCCCCCACCCCCCCCAACCTCCTCCTCCTCCTCCTCCCCTCTCTCACTCCGCTGTGAATCTTACGTCAGGCTTTCAGGGCTGCTGTGCTGAGACAGTCAAACCGATGACACTTTGAGAAGTCAGCATTTTATTATTTTGGCTGCGGGGGGGACGACTCATGTACATCAATCATTTAATTAGAGCGGAGACAAATCAGCCACAAAGAGAAATGCTGACATCTAGTGGCTTCACTTGATGATCCTTCAACTGTACAATTTTTACATTTCATTCATATTTCAGATTTATCTTTATTTGAAATGTGAGGATTATCATCTTTTATCTGAAACGCTGGTGGACTCTGCTACAGAAAACAAGTTTAATATTATCATTAATCCAATAATTAATTGGATTAGTAGAACTAATCCAGAAATGAACAACAGAGACATTTGCAGGTAAATGTGTTCATGTTTGGGATCAGCAGCTGGATTTTACATAATTTTTTATTTAACTGATGTGGCTTATCATTGTGTTTAGTGGAATATCTCAACTCACTGATCCAGCAGCTCTTTTCATCTTTTAGCTCATAGTTTTATTTTTAGGGTTCATTTCAGTCTCCAACAGCTGGAGCTAGATGTTTTCAATAAACCAGGAGTCCGTTTCACAAAGCAGGCTCAATAAACTGAGTCTAACCCTGAGGTCTGAGTTGATAGAAGATAGGAAACTCAGAGTTGGGTTCTTCCTCCTGTGACTTAAACCAACTTCTATCTTCCATCTTCATGGAAGCAGTATTATCTGATGTCAGCGGCTTATTTCAGCTGCTTCACTGCAGCAGGTTCAGGATGATCTGAAGAACAACAACCAGTTCAAGGTGTTGACTCAGCTCCAAAGTCCCAGATCTCAGTCCAGCCCGCCATCTGTTGGATAAGTTGGACCAACCAATCCATATCCACGAAAGCTCCACCTCACGGTTTTCAGGATTTAGAGGATCTGCTGTGAACATCTTGCTCCAGATGTCTCAAGGAGTCCAGACCTCCAGTATCAGGTCTTCATCATGATCCGTCTGATTGGTGCCATCAGCTTGTTGTGGTCAAATACTGACACCCAGTGGCCAAAATACTCAGAATTCTGTTTTTAGCATTTTATACAAATTTAAACCAGAGACAGTGTTTTAAGTAAAAATATAGACAATTTCTTCAGTTATAACTGAAAACTTTAATAGATTTACACAACAACTCTTTGTGTTAAGCTTTTGTCTTAAGCTCAGTGAGCGACTCTCGTTTGCACTCCGACCACCTCGGAGCATTTTCCCGGCAGATACGAAAAAAAAAAAGGACCAGGTCCTGTTTCTGGTCTAGTCTGGTCCAGTCCAGTCTAGTCTCTAGAGGGGTCCAGTCTCTGTTCTAGTCTGGTCTGGTCCGGTCTCTGGAGGGGTCAGGTCTCTGGTCTAGTCTGGTCTGGTCTCTAGTTTCTGAGGGGGGGGGGTCCGGTCTCTGGTCTAGTCTGGTCTGGTCTCTAGTTTCTGAGGGGGGGGGGGGGGGGGGGGGGTCCGATCTCTTGTCAAGTCTGGTCTGGAGGCCTATTTTTCTTTGCCCAGTCCATCACTAGTCACCAATGAACCAGTTAACCTATATATTGTGAGGAGACATCACTGACTCTGAGCCTTGCTAGCATTCGGCCCTTGTTAGCTTTCTGTCTTATAGCTGAACCAGACGCTGTAGTTTCTGCAGCGGCAGCATCACGAAGGAAGTGAAAGAAACGGACTCCCTTCTCCGCTCCATGGCGGAAAATAGGCTGACTGACGTACCTTCAGGATGATTGATCCATCGACATTTAAAGAGCAGAGTTAGTCCAGTATTTGGGTTAGCCGCGGGGCCGCCATCTTGGGCCGGTCACCCGCTGCAGAAGAGCGCTATTAGCAGTTTTATAGCATTCCTGTCCGTTGTAATCTGGAATTACCTACTACCTACTGGAACCTAGCTAGCTGCTGGACATAAATACAGTACAGTGCTATTCTACTCACAACAATAATCTTCAATCTTACTTGTGAAAAGTAACGCCCCAGTCCTGTTTATGTGTCTATGGATTTATCCGCTCCTGCCTCCATTACACCTGACCGCTGACGTCATCTTCTCGGGTTTTGGCGGACAACGAGGCGCATGCGTCCTGTATGCGCGTCACAAGGCGCATGCGCGGATTCAAAACGCGCAGCTCCTGAAATTTCTTCGGTATTTGTCGGTTCATGTGCGATGACGATGAAACTTCTGAATACTATGTGAAAACACACAGTAAAACTTACTCTTTGAACACAGTTTATTTATTACACGAATAACACATATAGTTTTACTTTTTCGTTTCACTTTTTTCAGTGAGCCCATCCTGATTTTTCTACATTTTTAAAGTTGATTCAGTAAATTCTCATCGGATTTACCACAGACTGGTCCACAGATCTGCTTCTTTCATTTATGTCACTTCCTTTTTTAACTTCTTACTGAGAATTTTGATCATTTTCTCTTCAGATCCTCATTCACGAGTTTCTCTGTAATCTATTTTCAAATCCGTTTTTTTTTCTGTGGGTTGTTTCGTTTCGTTTTATTTCGTTTTATTAAATGTTTTCAAACCAGCTTCTCGTTAACTGTTTCCTCCACCGCAGTTCTCACAAAGTTTCTCTTGTTGTTCTGCATTTTCTTTTGTCATTCAAGTTTTCAATTCACAAGTTTTTTTTCCCTAGCAGACCAACAACATCTTTTATTTTTCGCTTCAGGATTGTTTTGTTTGAGTAATATCATTACCAAACAAGCAGCTTGTGGTGTTAAAAAATTCCCACTGGGTAAAGTGAGGTACTCCTCCTCCTTCAACTGTAATTCCCCTGTTTTTTTTTCCCTTATGTAGAAATTATTTAAATTTTTTGACCATCCTGTATTTTCAAACCACTAATGTTGATCCTGGGTAAATCCCTTTCTTTTCCAGCAACTCCGCACTGGAGTGGAGTTACATTCTGGGATCCCTTCTCTTTGTAAAAATGAATTTAACGACATCACTTCATCCTTTCTGCCAAACAGTTTTTCCTTTTCTGAAACACTACATCGCTCTGCTCTGACTTCAGGAAGATCAGGCCTTACATGATTCAGTCCACCAGGTCTTGATTATCTCTTGCCATTTGTAATATTCTGTTTGGGGGGATTTCTCTTTCTGCTCAGTGGAGAAAACTCAGCAGCTGATCTGGTATTCAGTAAGCCCAAAAGGGCTCAGCCCACCCTGGAGCTAAAAGACCTCCACTGTCCTCTAGTTCTGCCGGTGCTACAGGCCTGGATCATACAACCCCATATTCCCTCTTGACAACCACATTTGTCATTGCAAGACCACCTCAGTATTCATATTCTCCTTCATTTACTTCGTAGACGTACGACTTCCTCCTGAACTGGATTGCTTTAGGTGAGTGACTAAATGTGAAAGTTAACATTTTCTCGTCCCTACTGGAAGCTTCTGAACGTAAAGCAGCCTGCCTCTTTGGCCACCAGATGGAAGCAGGCAGCCAGCGACAGCCACAGGATAGCAGCTTTCTTATGAAATTGTTGCTTCCAAGAGGCAACAGTATGTTGTGAGTCTGTGTGATGCCCTGCAGCGTTTGGCTCATTGGCAGTTAACCAGCCGAAGGGTCTGATGAGAGGAAAGCAGAGCGTGTCAGCTCATTTTGCATATTGCATTGATGTTTAATTTATTTACTGCCATACAAAATGATTTTAACTAGTTTTTAGCCTCAGACTAACATATGCTGGATCATAAATTAATTTAAAGGCATTGTACAAATGTGAAAGAGGAATGGTTTTGTTTCAGTTTTGTTACACAATAGCAGATGCCTTGCATTGCCCACATAGCAAACATAGCAAACACACACACACAAGTCTGTAGATATATACATGTGTGTATATTTATCATCAGCTGGAATGTATCGTCACAATTACCCACCTGACCACATTCTCATTCTGATTCTCAGCTCATGGAGATACCACCACCAACAACAAAGGGAGGTGTGTCTGACATTCATTTGGTCTAATCCACCTAATTCAATAAGGAGTGTGAACGGGACGACACAGGAGTTCTCACACTGGTGTCCTATTTATTGTGTCATGTAAACACAGAGTTTTTTTGTTTGTTTTCTGTTTTTTTGGCAAGTCTGCACATTCCCTTTGTAAGGTCCTGATATGATCTACTGCACCTGCAGCTTTTCAATGCAGGGATGGGTATTTTCCCAGAAGTGTGGGGGCTGGGGGCTGGGGGCACTCAGACTAAATGTAAGAAACAGGCGGAGAAACTCAAGACATTGCATTGCCGGAAGGTTTAGAAATGATGCAACGGCCTGTGTACAGTAACTGCTAACCATTTGAGAGAAAACTGAAATGAAAGAATTAAAGTTTTAAACAGTGGCTTTTTTTTTTTTAAATATTGTCTTCTTAAGAATTGAAAAAGGAACTGACCATTAGATTTGGTGATTACCAGCACAGACTGTCTCTGTTTGAGAACCATTTAAATGCATGAAGTTTAACATGAGAAAATATGATGAAAACTAAATCTTCACTCCTAAAAATGTAGTTTCTGTGCATGTTTTTGTGTTACAGGGGTTGATGTGACCTTATGAACTGTACATTTCCACTTTAATTTTCAGTTTTGTGAAACCTTATGTCAACATGTGGACTTCACAGTGAGTAAAACATTCAGGGGGATGATTTAAAATATGAAAAACTACCTCATTTTACATTGAATTCTTTATCATTCCGGTTCACAAAAGTGGAATCTATTCAAAACAGAGTCCTGCAGGTTTGAACAAGTTGGCATTTAAAGGTCACCAGTGGGTGTAATAGTAATAGAGTTATGATCAGTATTGTTTATATCAGTTCACTGTGGTTCCCCCTGCAGGTCTGATTTCACCTCCTACATGTCCTACATGTCTTACTACGCGAAATTTACATTTTCCAATGGGACTGGAATTTTTTCTAACCTGATATACATTTACAGAGGCTTGTGTGTGTGTTTGTGTGCACATATGCGTGGGCGTTTCCAGTTAGTCAAGTCTTTCAGGTAGGGGGAAGTGCAGCCTGGCTTAGTGATCTGAGACAGAAGCTACGAGTAAAATGAAGAACGATGTAGAACCAGACAGACTTTTAGCAGACAGATGTAAGCTGATGTACGAGGTCTGAAGTCCAACACAATCCTCACACAACAAAAACACACACAAAGAAAGTTTCAGCTTTCAGGCGAAGAAAAAGCCAAAGTAGAGTGCAGCTGTGTCAACCAGGACTGGATCAAACCTGCTCAGAATCACAATGTAACATGAAAACTCAGAGGAAACACAAACAAGAACAAGAACATTAAAAGTGAAATTAAAAGAGCCTTTGGACACTAAAGAAACACACACCAACACCAAATCTGCCACAATGACTCAGTTGCACTTTCAGGAAGTGATAAATTGAACTGGATTTTCCTACTTTTCACCAACATATGCAAATGCCATAGTTAACGAATAACTTTTCTACGGTAGAAATCAGCACAGGATTTCAAAACACAGACACTGGAGCAACAGGAAAACTCATTTAAACTTCTGCTTTGAACTGCTGCAATAGAAGGCTGAGTTATTATCTTTTGTTTTGAAAGCCTGCTTTGGAAATACTTTGCTTACGCGTTTTAGCCATGGCAACGAAACAAATTCATATTTGAATTTAAGAGTGAGGTGCTCTCCCTCTGAAACAGGAAGTCACCGGGGCTCCCCCCTCGCCTTCAAACTACAGAGTCTCTGGAGACATCAGCCAGATAAACAACAGCGGGACTCCTTCTTATTTATTCATTTTAAGTTTTTTGATAGCTGTCCATAAATATCCACACGGTCTTTCTGTGAGCAGAAACCGGATGTTGAGCTGAAAGCTTCCCCCTTCACAGAAATGAGGAAATACATAAATGGAATTCTTCTAAACTTCATCATCATGAGGTTTTTCTCTTTTTACCACAAGGGGGAGGGCATTCTCAGGTAGTCAGCCAGACTGAGAGCAGACAAAGAGGTTTTTTTTTGTCTCATCACAACTACTGCGCACTTCCCCTTTGTGTTACGTGCACAGCGTGATCTCCATTAGCTGGTGTTGACAGGAAACACAAGCCTCTGTCCCTCTGTCTCGCTGTCTTGACTTCTTCATCCAGCTCAGCTCTGAAACAGAGGGAGAATATCAAACCAACCACATGAGAGACATTCCTGCACGTCTGACTCATTTGACCGCAGGCCTGGCTCCAACGTGAGCCGCCGGGTCCTGCAGGAGCCCCTCGATCGTGATCAGCTGAAACTGTGTCACTATCATCTGCGTAAGCAAAACGCTCAGTTCACTTATGCACAATAAAGTGCCATAAAAATTTCCACCACTCATTCATTCTGAATATCAGGGTGTAAACCAATAAGCTGAAACAGGAATGCGGCAAAAGAGCTTTAACAGATGTTGGCTGGACACACCAGACTGGTCAAAGGTGGACTGAAGTACACTCAGTCAATAAATGCAAATACATGTAAAAGGAATTCATTTCCATGTATGAAGCCCTAACCCATCTGTAAAAGGCCATTTTTACATGAACATGTATGTTTATAGACCTGCAAACATACATTCACTAATGAACAAAAAAAAAGAACTTTTTTATGCACGTGGTTTTGATGAATGGGTATATTTATATTCATTTCTAAGAATTAATCTGTGTGGTAAATTCAGCAGATGTATTTTTTATTTAGATGCACATATGATTTATATTTAGCATAAGACATGAGCTTAATATTTATTTATTCATTTGACAGCTGCATTAACGTCACTCTTGATGGTGAAGCCCATTCAGACCTTTAAATTAAAGCTGCTGCTGCATTTTTTTTATTTTTGAATTTTTCTTTTTATTTATTAAAAGCAGATATTCGCGGTTTCATTTACAACATTGCAAACCTTTCTTGGATCCCTAAAGCGTCTTTTCCATGCTGCTTCAAAGTCATTCAAGTCTTGTATCCAGTGAACAGAACCAGGGGAGCTCGTCTCCTGAGGCGTCTCAGTTTCACATCTCAAAGTTTCTGCTCCTCTCACTGAGCTCGTGTGGCGCTCTGTGGTTTCGTTGTTTCAGTTTTGTTGCAACACCTTTGTTGTCGGATGGAGCTTGCAGCTGTTTTACGGGCAAAAGGTGCAAACTTCCAGCAGATGATGAATAAGGTAGAGCATTCAGCAGCAACGCAGCCAGAGATCTTCCTAAGGAGTTGGTGGAGACCAAAATGAGGCCAAAAGAGCGTGAATGTTGATGAATGAATTCTACATTTTAATGCACATTGTTGCTCTGTAACATTTGGATTTAAAACTCACCTTCACCAATAACTAAAATTTTTATTAGCAACATTTATTTGCATTGCAACATTTATATTTCTGCAGATATTCACATTTTTTACTCCATCCTATTGGCATGCTGCTGTATGCATTGTGTGAATGCATATTTCAGTAAATTTTCGAAGCTGATGCATTTTGGATCATATCAGTTGAGGGATGCAGTTTTCTTTAGGGGAGCTGAACGTTTACTCTGCAGCAGTTTTTCGCGTCCTGCCGACTCAGCCTTCGGCGTTTTCTTATTTCCAAAGTCCTCCAGGGCGTTCCGACTGCACCTTTATACATTTATTGTCTGACACATATCTGATAAAATCTGTTTAAGCCACCGGAACTTCTTTACAAGGTCGGCCCTGAGCAGTAAGGAAACAAGCCAACTCCCTCTTCAGTCCAAGGACGTGAAACAAGAGGAACTTTTGAATGGTTTTAAAACTGTTCCTAAACTTTTGCTGTTGTTGGAATTATGTGCCTTATTTCATGCGAAGCTTCTTTTTACTGGCTCCTCAGAAAATAATTTTAAAAACAGCAGAATCATCTGTGCTCCATGTCTCTTTACACACCATGAATCATTCCTCATGACCACTTGCTGTTAATATTTACTTATGCACATGAATCAGTTTAGATTTTCATTGTGTTTTCTTTTCTCCTGTTCCCGCTCTTGTTTTTCTCTTGAGATAAAAGAGGGACGTCTCTCCTCTGGTGGACTTCAGGAGCTGGACTGAGATGGTCCTGTTTCAAGCAGGTTGCATTCAATGCATTCAAGAAACAGATCATCCAGAATTAATATGATGGAGACTGAGAAGTCACGCTGTTAAAGTTAGTTAAAGACTCGACCAGACGAGCTGCTGCTGCTGCACCCTGGAACATCTGACTCAAGAGCATCGTGCAGTCAAAGAGATGGCCGAGGTCTGGGTGGAGCGCTGACTCACACAGACTCACAACACTCGACTAGTTGTGCTGGTTGTTAGGAACTCTTTTTGAGGGCAGAGCTGCTGAAACACAAATAAAACAGCATTGTTCTGCTGACCTCATGAGGATTACAGCGATGATCTGCTGTGAGGTGGAGTCAGACATGATGCCTGCAACACCTCACACCGGAGTCACTCTGAGGTGGGACCGCCCTGACCGCTTGGCTTCAGCTGATGCATTTGGGGTTTTCTCCAATAACCTGAAACCTATTTAAAGAAGAAAGTGTAAAGAGCAGTTCTTCATCTAATCCTTCCCTCATTTGGTGTTTTATGATGACTGCAGCGAAGACGTGTCTGATATATCCCTTAGAAATCCCTTTTGGTCCAGCTGGGTTTGGATCTGGGAGACTGATGACTCCAGTACATGACTCAGACTCACAACAAGTGGAGACTGTGGAGTCTTTGAACTTTTTGTTCAGCAACAAAATCAGAATCTACAGTTTTCAACGCATCAGCGAAACAGCGGCGACTAAAGTGAACTCATTCCTGATGGGTCGTTGCTTTCATCTCAATCTGAATGTCTTCATCAGCATTTGTTTTCTCTCGACAATCAAGTCCTGGTGACTTCAAGTTGGTAGTTTTTGTTCTTTTTGTTAAGGACAGATGGATTAAATCACATCAGCGTCACCGCAGCAGGGCTGACAAAAAGATCCAGACATTTCTTAATGAGGAAAAAATGTGTTCCTCCATCACCTGCAATTAGAGGAGCACATTACAAATCCCACTTGTGAAGGTTTGAACCGACAATGTGTAGGTGTGAAGTGAGACGGAAGAAGCTTGTGAATCATCCTGGAGACACGTTGAGACACCTTACTGTTTTAATGATGTTTCACTGTATCACCGTGGAGATTATCTGCGGTGAATGATGTCACACAGTGAAATTATCGCCGAGGCGTCCTGTGTGATAAACACAAATTCTGAGAGATTATATTAAGAGAGCGTGTGAATCAGTGAGGGACATATTGCTTACAATATAACCCAATTTTGACAGATTTTCAGGGGAAGATGAGCCACAAAGACATCTCGGGGAAATGGTCAGAGCGCCTGTTAATCACAGCTTTTCACTACAGTTTCACACAGAAACCTCTGAGATCTCTGGACAAGTTTCAACGATGAATGTATGAGTTGGTTAATCAATTAGATCCCTGACAGACGATTATTTGGCATCAAGTTAGACACAAAAACGTGAAGTTTTCTGTGGAAACAAAACAGCGATTGGTTCGTGTTCATTCACTGCTGTCGAACGATGACTTGTTCCAGTTTTGGACGTCAGCACATTGTCTGCACTTTTGAGAAGTCTGGCTATTTATTGATCAAGTTCCCCAGTCACACAGGTTGTTGAAACCAAAGTGGAAACAAGTGGGAAGTGTGAAGACGTCAGCACTCCAATTCTTTGAAACCGTGAAAGGCGGCTTTAAAGGGACAACCAGAATAAACCGACGTGTTATTTTAGAGGCCTTAGGCCAAATTAAAGTGTAATAAACTTAGTGCTGATTGACAAAGGCACTAAAATATATACGAATATAACCATTCAGGAAAAACTGGTGAGAAAAGGAGAGGTTGATGCGAGCAGCTGAAAGGAAGTCTGGTTGAAACCGTGAATATGAGTCATAGCAAAAAACCACAAAAGATCCCAACCAACACAGAAACCTGCACAAATGAGAAGACGTACACACACGAGACCCCCCCCCCCCCCTTCACCAATAAACTCAACAACCAATAACCACAACCTAGAAATAAAAAAGTGAACCAAATATTCCAAGTGTGTGTCATGGCGGTGGAGCTGAATGAGAAAAGCTGAATGGGGGGGGGGCATGTGGTGTTCACGGTCACATGGCAGATCATTTGTTTCATTTGTCTCTCCTCGGCCTGCTCTGTCTGAACGAGGGGCGCCGTTTCCCCCTCCATCTTTGATGTCTCCTCCTCCGCCCCGCCCCCCCCAAACCCACATACCAACCCACTGGGCCTCCCACACAGCCACACACACACACTCACACACACTTGACCTCCCCCTCTGCTTACGGGAAACCCGACACAAGGCAGCATCTGGAGGTCAACGTGCGGCCGTGAGCCAGAGCGCCTCATCACGTGACGCCATGTGGAAAACATGGAGGATCAGGTGAAGGCAGGAAACCACAAACCTAAATCAGCACGAAGCTCACTTCACTTCAGAGTTCAAAACATCTCCAGCCTTCTTCTCAATCCGTCTCTGTCCAGTTTTTGTTGCTATCGCAGAGAAAACTAGAGGATGCTTCCTGGTTTCAGATTATATTTAAAGTTATTTCAATGACTCAGAGATGTAATTAACCGACTTTAACAGACTCTTCTGGTAATTAGTAACTGTCTGCCTACGAACGGGAGGTTTTTCCTTCAGCAGCGTCTACACTCAGCATGATTAAAACATCAGGGCCTTTTGTGGCAGTTCATGCAAAGTGTCTTCAGGAAATTAAACAGGGAAAGTTTGTTGTTAACCTTTTACCTCCCACAGATTTTCCCCTCGGATACTAAAGCACTGATTCGAGCTCTGCGTCTCAGAAAGATCAACACATTTAATAAAAATGAACTCGAATAATTCTGGAGATAAACAAAAACCTCCACAGAACGGACCATTTTTATATTTCAGATCTGGACTTGTCAAACGTTTTTCCCATAATAAAATAAAACTTATGTTTATCTGTCAGTTTATCCATCAGCCTGCAGTTCCCTTTATGCTGCAGTTTTGTAAACCATAATATTTACATTCAGCATGTGACCTAAATTTCCATATAGACCGCCTGTGTGTGTGAGGAAGGGGGGAGGGGGGGGGGGGGGGGGGGGGGTAATCCATCTTAACGATCGCTGTGCATCTCCATCTCATTTATGCTGAAAAACAACATGTGGCATGTAAAGCATCCCTTTCCATCCCTTGTGTGTGAATGGGTTATTGCATTGTGGAGGTGGAAGCCCCCCCTAGCCCCTGTCCCCTAAAACTGCCTGGGTCAGGGTGGGGGGGCTCTACCCGCACACAGCCTGATGTCAGGGCCGAGGAATGCAGGAAAACACTGGGGGGCCTTGTTCTCACAAACTGAATAGTCCCTGGGCAGGAATCCAAACCACACACACACACAGGCTGAGGTGGAGGGGGCAAGGAGGGAGGGGGCAAGGAGAGCACACAGGGAAGAAGGACGCAGCAGTAGTTACAGTCCAATCATGCTTCAGCTGATGTTTGACGTTGTGCATCATCTCTCGCATATTTCAGGTCTTATCACCTCAGAGTTCAGACGTTGTGTTATTCTGAGTCACACTCAAAAGCATAAAGAAAAATAAGGCAATGCAAATGCAAAATATACCAGAAATGAACAAAAGAAAACCACTGGAACTTTAAAACTGTCAAAGTTAAAGCTCCTTTAAAGAGGCACTAATTAAATTAAAATAAATCAAGAACTGTCACAGAAAAAGGGAACACGGAGCAGATTTCAAAGGGAAGTTTATGGTGATGCATAATTTATTAATCTTCAGTTTATTTTCTTCTTTTTGACAAACAGTGCTGAAGTTTTCACGTCGCTGCACCTTCTCCTTTGAAATCTCCGATTCGACTCGTTTCTGTGGTTAGTTTTTAATCACACACATTAAATGAAATGGCATTTTCAACATCTCATCAGGAAAAGTCCCGAACGAATGGTTCTGGTTCAAAACATCATTCAGACTTTTATGGAAATCATAAAAACATTAAGTTGGCTTTCACACCTTGAACTCAGCCTGAAGCTTGTCGTCTTTGTTAACAGCTGCTCAGGATCTGGTTTCATGTCAAACTGGCTTTCTGGTGGCGACCAGAAGACCAGACGGTGAAAATCTACAGAATCCAACCCAAAAATAATAATAAAAAAACCCCACAGACTCTTCGCATCGTTCTAAATTGTCCGAGCGTTTGTTGGTCTCTCTGTCTGTTTGCGTTTGGACTGTGATGGACTGGTGACCTGTCCAGGGAGAGCTGGGATTGGCTCCAGAACCTGCAGAACCTGACCTGGAAACGGAAAACGGTAGAAGATGGACGGACAGACGGATCATCATCATCATCACCATTTTCTTCATCATCTGCATAAAAGCCAAATTTCTTTCAGTTTCTGTCTTTGCTGAGCTGCGGAAGTTGGACATGCTAACAGGTGGTTTCCACTTCTTCATGTGGAAAATGATGAAAGGTGAAGCTGATTATGAACAGAAGTTATTTGTCTCATCTGCGACCACCTGATGCCGAGGCGATCGACGAAAAGCCCTTCAGCTGATCTCAGAGAATTCAAAACTCAAAAAGAAAAGAAATAACAAAAAACACAAGTGACAGATGGGTTCATGTTAAATGTAAAAGCCCTGTCACAAGGATCGAACTGACTGTCTCGACTGGCAGGTTCATGCCAGATTAAATAAAAGTCTGATTCAGACTGATAGTGAAAGTTTGGATAGAAAATGAAAGGAGGGGGGCCAGCAACAGATGAATTAATGACCCTCTGGCAAAACCCGGTGAAAAGAAAACTTTTCTTAATCTGAGTTCAAATCATGCAAATGCTGGAAGCCGCTGAGGAGGAAACCCTGCAGCCAGAGCTTGTTTTGATTCCTGCAAACAGACGAGCTGCAGAAAACAAAAAATGCAGATGAAGTTCGTCATAACAAGCCTTCAAGACATGGAAGATTCTGAGACATCACATCAGAAAGACAAACCAACAGAACATGTAACACGGAGTCAGAGCTGTGACTAAAGCTGTGACACAGAGGAACACGTCCTTTCTCTGATCAAACAGTACGGTGATGTCCAGAGGGCGTCATGAAAGCAAACATCCATTTTCTGGGACACAATGTTCCCACGAATAACAGATTCCTCTCCTACTGCGACATGCCTGAGGAGTGACTGCTGCATTCCTCACCGGGATTCAGTCATCACGTGTTGTAACATGCAGAGGAAAGGCGATTATTTAAGAATTATTATTGCTGTGATGGACTGAATGAATCAGGACTCAGACCAGATCCAACCTGCCAACCTGAACGACTTCTCCATATCTTTTCGTCATCAGCTGTTGACCTCCTTCCACCTAATGAGCCGGCCGTCTGATGGGATTCCAGTCAGCTCTTACGTAAGAGACCCAACGAGTCCGGACATGCACTTCAAACCAGATATTTCAAACAGGAGCTGGAATCTGCAAGAGATCAGGACAAGATGTTCCAGACTACTGATGCAGCATTTATGTGGAATGTCAGGCAGCTTGAAAACAACCTGAAGCTCTCAAGAGATCTTCTCCCATATAAACGATCACGATCTCATATTCTGTGCCTTTTCATGTCTTCATAATTTCCAACTCAAGCAAAATTCGATTTATAATGATTTACTTTGTTTTTGTAGACAGTGTATCTACATGGTTGTGGTGAATATATGAAAGTCTACTGTTGTATAATGTTTCTATTTATACTTAAACTAAGTTCTTGCATCCGAACCTGGTCCCGGCTGGCATCATATTTGTTTAAAAGTGGAATCATGTGCCAAATAAAGACAAAAATAATGATTTCATTTGTGTTTCTGATCAGGATTTCTCTGCTGTTTGGGTTTTTATGACTGTACTTTCCACAGTTAGCATCTCAAAGTTCATCTCATCCTCCCTTCATGAGGCCGATGGCATCAACTGCCTCCTACTAGAGGAGCTGCTCACAGACACTGTTCATTTAGATAACAAACTGGGCCAACGCTGTTTTAAAAGGCTTACAGCCTCAGAGACGTTCTGGTTCCACTCGAATGACGCAACGCTCCATTATACGCAGCTTATGGTCTGAGATGTCTGTGTGTAAACAGCACTTAGAGGGTACGTCACGTCTGCGGGCTTTGCCATTGGTTGCTGCAACAGGAGAGCTCTTCAATGGTTATAACAGCCGTCTTTATTTCACTGAAATCCAGCAGAAATCCCCTCCATAATCCTGCAGACTCCCCAGACACATTCAACCACTGCAGAGAGCGAGAGAAAACACGCCTGCCCACAAGCTTTTTGGGCAACATGCCTGATTCCAAAATCATAGCTTCAGGATGTGGGGAGGGATTTAGGAGCTGAGGAGTGTACAACAGCGTGGACGCTGTTAAAATCAGGATAAAACCTGATTTACATTCGTACAGATACACCCAGGAGGACAAAGAGCGGAGGAATTTGACTCCGAGCAAGACGTCCGCCAACACAGACATGAAATTAAAGGCGCAGTTCAACATCGAGCGACTGACAAAGAAACAAACTCACATTTTCTATGTGAACTCACAGTCGGAGCGAATAAATGAGGCGACTGAAGGACAAAACCATGAAGATTTCTGTGTTGTTTATTTTCACCATCATCTTCTGTACAGATGTTTGAAACAGGGGACATCTGGAACATCGTTTCATTTTCATTTTCGTTATGACATCCAGACAATTCTTTGGGTAAAGTGCTAACAGCAAAGCAGCTCCATCCATCAGAGATTTTTCTGTCTACAAGCTTATTTTTTGTCTTTGTCCTCAGATGATGTTCAGCTTCTGCATCTGAAAAATTTGGATTCTTAACATCTGATCTGATTTTTAAGACGAAAGCTTAAAATGCTGAATAAATAATTTTTCTTACAAAAACTTGATCAACATCCACAAAACGCGGCAGTAAAACAACAATGCACCAAAAGCTGGAAAATAAAAATCACCTATCCATAAAAAGTTCTGTGGTCTGAAGCATTTAAAAATGTCGATTAAACCACAAAAATATTTGCTTACTTATCTCGAGTCATATCGAGCTGTGCAGAGTTTCGGTTTTCGTGTGCTGAGGTTTTGAGATCTGCTTCTGAAACGTCTGTCGACACCAAAACACAACACAGGTGAGGACTTCAATTATTTCATCTGCAAGGACTAAAAAAAACCCACCATCCATCCATTTCCTGACTGTGCATTTTCAGAGGGACTATTTCCTCACAGGGAAGCAGCTCCAGAAAAAATGGCTGACGGGATCAGCATTAACCAGGAAGCTGTTTCTGGAAAGAAAAGTATCTTTAAACTGCGTTATCATCTCAAAGCCTCAGCAAATAAAACCAAATAGTTCGATAACACCAACGCTGGGAGGAGCTCAGAGTGAAGTGGACATGTAAAAAGATTAAAGTGCATGTTTAAAAAAACAACACTAAGAACCCCAAAGAAACCTCAAATCCACCATCTGGTTGCTGTTTGGACATGAAGAGCTTCATTCTGTCAGTCAGTCACAGTCTATCGAACGTCTTGATGAAGGTGATGAAGAGCGCCGTCGAGCCTCACACGACATCGCAGCTGCTGCAAAAGTCAGAAAACAAAAGTTATTACATCATCGTTTCTCAGCAGTACAATCATCATCATCATCTGGGAAACACTCGAGGAGCTTTGGTTTCACTTTTTCAATGAAAGCAGAATCACAGTTGAAATTTTAAAAATGCATTCAGATGGGCGGCATGGCGGCAACGCGGCGGGTTGGATTCCCGGCCTGGGGCCTCCAAAGACGTCCTGTTTGGGTTCACTGGTGACCTAAACTGTCTTCCAGGGTGACCCCGCCCCTCGCCCACAGTGAGCTGGGATTGGCTCTAGAACCCCCCGTGACCCGGAAACGGATCAGAGGCAGAAGATGAATGAACGCGTTCAGATAACGTCACCTTTTGTCCTCACTGCTTCAGGAAGTGTCTCAACAGCTGGAGCCTTTTTATTGTTATCAGTTATTACATATTTTCATCACCACAAACGAGCTGCTGGACTTCATTCTCTACAACACCAATCATGTTGATCCCAAGCTTTCAGCTTTTTATTATTTTATGTCCTGTTTGTTTTTAATAAGGTGGTTTTATGACGTTATCTGTATCAGCCTTTCAATCTTTGCTTTCCCGTGTTTCCTCAAATCAGAATTCACGGCTTCATGAGAGCGCTTCATCACTTCCTGTTGTTGGTATTGTTTCGTATGTTAGATAAACAAACCTTGATGGATGATTTACATAAGTCAGTCACTTCACTGTGTTTTTTGAAACAGTAAAATATCCATCATTCATCAAGCAGCCGACTGATAAGATGTCAGATTTTTTTTCATCTGAATCATCCGTGCAGCCAAACTGCCAGAGATCAAATCTGAAAAAACAAAACAAAACAAAAATATGTGGGTCCAACTGTAAATCCATCTAGGTCCATAAATTGGAGCTCAGCCAAACTGCATTTAGCATGGCCATGTTTACAATGTGTGTGTGTGTGTCTGTGTGTGTGTAGAAAGGTGTGTGCGTCTGCAGCAATCTGATTGGCTGAAAAAAAAAAACCAAACAAAACAAAACTCCCATTCAAATCCAAACAAGCAGCTCAGAGGGGAAGTCCTGACTTGGAAGTTCTCTTCCAGAGAGAGATAGAGATTTTATTTTAAGTCCTCGTGCAAACTTGTATTTAAAAATATTTTATAGCAGCAGAATGTATTTTCATCCCCCCAAAGAACGAATCCAGTTCAGTTCAGAACACGATGAAAACCACATGAGGGCCTCGTCTTGAACCATCAAACTGCATCCTGTTTGCTGACCACGGTGGGTTAAAGAAGTCAGGTTGTATTGATGTCTATGGGAAAATGGCTCTGCTTGTCACTCCTACACTCATTTGTTAGCTCGGTAAATGTTGACTGTGCCGTCTGATCAGGATCAGGAGCTGAACTCCAGACCAAACGGTTGGAGCTTCTTCTTTTTCCTTGACTGAAGTCCACATCCCAGCTCCTCGCTCCAGTAGGCTTTACAAGCTCAGGACAACCCGATGGCCCGACTATGGAAGGTCCACATTATCCGACACGTGCTCCGCCATGTTTTCTCCATTTATAACTAGGACCTGATGAGCTAATCCAACATGGTAGTGGCCGAAAATACCACAGCGTGATCCTGGCGTTCGGTATTTTTGAGCCCGGGTGTGCAACAGTTTCTTCCCTGGTGTCCTTGAACATCACACTGGATGCCTGGCTTTGTCATTCAGAGTCTACCTGCACCGATATTTGTTGTGTGGGCTGAAGGAGCCACCATCAGCAAAATCCCTCCTCCTAAATATAGGTTAAAGGTACACCAGAGGACAGTAAATAAATCCCACAAGCGGTCTTTAACTTGTTGTGCAATCCCAGCAAGTGATGACGTGAGCCTTTTATTTAGAGCGCATGTAGTCATCCGGCTTCTGGGAGCCTTGATCCGGTGTCAGCTGCTGCACAGACAGCTGCAGTGACACAAAAGGGGGGTTTAAAATAACCACTTCTCTGATATCAGTGGCAGTGAGTCAGATCTGGTGTGATGACTTCTGCCTGCAGGTCCTTATGAGGACTTGAAACCAGTTTGAGGGAGACGCTGAGGTCTTTTATTGTGGTTGCCACCATGATTAGGTGATTCTAATATATAATCATGATTGTGCATTCTGTTGACTTTCGTATCCTCAACTACAACATCAAATCGGCTATCCCGTGCGGGGCTGAACAACGAAGAACCACAAAATCAGCTAAACTGCTGCTGCGGCCAGTAGATTCCCACGTCCTGGGAGCGACTGGCCTAACACCGTCACATGTGCAGAGCTCCGGCCAACCGCACACAACAAGAGCAACAAATCCAAATCAAACGCAGGAAATGTGGCTGGATCGGCCACGCCTCGAGAAAACCATCCTCCATCACGACCAGGCCGGCCTCAACCTGGAACCAACGGGGGAAAAGAAAGCCAGGAAGATCTGTGGAGGCAGAACTCAAGGAAACAAGAACATCGTGGAGGGAAGCAGAGAAGATGGCCCAACACAAGTTCATGAAGACTTATGAAGAAATGACTAAAGAAGAAGAGTCTGAAAAATGTGTGTTAAGATCGATGCTGCAAACAATTTCTACCAACAGGTCCAAAGAAAGGATCCTGAACCAGAGCCGTCCATCCTGAGTTTCCCTCCAGGTGGGCAGTGCCGTCCCTCCAAGTCATCATCATTCTCGACAATAAACCCCGAACCACCGAAGCCGTCTGCCTGATTCATCTTCTAATTTCGGTAGTGAAACTGATCGATGTGCCAGATTCTCAAGTTCACCATTTTTCAGCTGTTTAAGGGTGGGGGCAACACCGACTGCGCTGGAGGGTTTCGGAGATGTCAAATGGCGACTCTCTGGGACATTTTGGGGGAAATCTTACAATAAGTTGCAGTAAATTCAGCTCAGCAGCTGCAACGGTCAAATTTGATGGAGAGAAAGCGGCAGCAGTGAATCTTTGGACAACAACCTTCATTAACGGACCCGTTCATCGCTTCTCTTCCTCTTTTATTTCAGTTCGACTTACAGAAACAACAGCAGGTCCTTTCACACACACTCCCCTTTAGCTCACAGCTGGAGCGTCCTCAGTCAAATTTATCAGCAAACTGAGGTCAACAAATGTGTCTTGGTTGCAGTTTTCTGTTCTTATAAGCTTTTCTAAAGGTCGGCAACATCTAGGTACTTTCCTCCTTGCTGAGAAAAAAAAAAAAACCCTACAGCTGATATGGGCCACTAACCAGCCGGCTGCTCCACCCCTCTGCTTCGCTTTCTGGTGCAGAACACAAAAGTTGGTTAACGAGATGAGTCAAAGACAACCAGGTTATCCCCGCCTGAGTTTGATCTCAATGATCTGGTTTCAATTTTTGTTGCCAGACAGTATTGATGCTCTTCTCTGTTGTTTTTCATTTGGTATCATTTTGTGCATTGATGATCTAACAGATTCCTGATGGTTCTTCACGCCTTTATTTACTTTGTCACTTTGTTCTTGCAGTCAGCTCAAATTGGAACTCACCAGTTAAAAGTTTTGTCTTTATTTCTTAAATAAATCATCTATAATGTATATATCATTTATTTTTTTGGCGGGGGGTTAATCCAGCCTCGAGTTTTCTGCCACACACTTACGCCCAAAGCAGGATCAGTGAAAGGACAATGTGTCAATGAAGGAAGAAGAACTTTGTGCTCATTTTGTCTCTCCTGCTTTGTGTTAATTTACTGTCTTTGTGACTCTATTTAGTCTCTTTCGAACAGTTTTGTGTGCGTCCTGCATGCATTGCGATTGATGTGGTAGGGACTCGTAGTAAACCCAATGAGAAGCTCAGTCACCTGTTCAGCGTTCTCCAAGAAAAATAAGAACAATAAGATTTCTCTAACTTTCGAGCCCAAACGTGGAAAGCTTCTTTGTTATGATGTATTTCTCGTTCAGCTTATCTGCGACAGCTTTAATGGTTTGATTGTTCAGTTACTACCGACATTTAGCCACCGCTGAAGATGGAGCGGGGCAGCATGATGCTGCGTCAGTGTTGTTGTGGTAATCAAGTGACTGGAAAGATGAACAGAGCTGCACTTGCTGAAAAAAACGCTGTGTCACCGCTGACAGAAGAGTTTGGCAACACCGGAGTCAGACTCTGATAAGAGTCGCCAGTTTGTTTGCTGACTGTCAGTCTGGTCTGACCAACAAAAATAAGTTCTGACTGTTCTGAACTTTAACATCATTGAATATTTCATAAAATATCTAAATCGTTCAAATAAGTGTGACAGCTGTTTCCTTTGTTTTCTGAAGGTTTACTGGAATAATGAACACAGAGCTGATAAGATATCAGCGTCAATCCACACTGGACACATTGATACTTCCTGATGGACCTCGCTGTTCCCACCACTGTTTTCAGCAAACACTCTCAAACAGAAGGGACTGCAATCCAGCGCACCCATATTTATCAAAGGTATTCAGCTTCTATATTTTCATTTAAGTCCCAAAACAAGGTTTTTAAAAACACTCCATTTAAAAGCCAAAGCCCTGCGAGTCTCAGCTCATTGTTTTTGCTCCGGACCACAACTTTCCTGTTTTGGTTCGCTCTCGCTGCTTTTTCTGTTTTCAGAGAAAAAAGAAGCTCTAAAAACAAACTTTACACAACCTGCTGAGTGGCAAACAGCAGAGACACTCAGTCACGGAGCAGCTGGCGAACACAGCGGGACCATTTAGCCGCAGAAGAACCTGATACTTCCCTCAGGAGGGGGTGGAGACCAAACATGGAGCTTCAGCAGGGCGAACACAGGCCTTATTTCATCAGGTGGACACAAACAACCCTCCGCATGAATGATGCCTCTCTGTGAGCGGCTCCGAGTGCAAATAAGCAACTTATTTTTACATAAAGCACAACCCAGAAACGGGCCCCGCCGAAGGGTCACAAGATACACCGGAGGAGCCGAGTGATGCACAACTCGGATGAACCTCCTGGACTTTTCTGTCATCCTTGTTTTGTTTTGTTCAGTTTTACGGATATTCCAAACAGAAACATGTGAGGACGGTTGCGATGAAAACAAACTGGGCGCTTGTTGATGTTGCTCCTTTCTACTCTTTGTATTTCTACATCACCCATCACATGTTCACCTTTCAACAAATCAGGTTAACCTTTCCAGAGTTTAGAGCAAATGTTTCCTATTAAACACTGATGGAGAAGGAAATAAAAGGCCTCAGCTTCCGGACCAGACCGCAGCCCACCTCCCTGATGGAGGCGGCCTACAGATCGTAGTTTATAGGATCAAACAATCAGATCTATCTGCTGCGTCTCTGTGTCGATCATTTGAGAATTTGAAGTAGCTGACTGCGATGGAGCAGATAAAGGGGGCTATTCTTCTTTGGTGTCCAGGCCACCATTTTGTCCTGCTGCTGTAAACGTGAAGTTAAATCTGGATGTAAACAGGCGGCTCTGCTGGCTCTCTGTTTGCCTTCGCTGTCAGCTGACGCTGTTTATCTCAGCGCTGCTCTCCTGCTCATGAGTCTCATTTTCCAGAGAAACGCGTGGGAACAGAATACTGGCTGTTGCCTCACATTACGACACACACACCTTCCTGTATACCCAAAACAAAAGAAAAACTGAAAACTGGAAAAACCAAACTGTGAACGAACAGGTTGGATCTTGGCAGACGCTAATGGCAGTTGCATCGACAGCTGCTGGCTTGGTTGATTTTTCTGTTGTTACCATTCAGACCATCAAAGCGCACGCACACACACACCTTACTATACAAATTGAGTCCAGAATTGAAAAGGCTTCAGTGAATCAAAGCTTAAAGCTTTGAGCAGATCTGTTTGCCCATCCTGGCTCTGAACAAACTCCCAACACACACACACTTTTCCTCTTTTCATTATAAATCCAGTCTTGTAAATGGTTACACAACCATGTGCAAATATACAAGTTGTGTGGGTACTCAGTGTTCCCGGACCTCCTTCTCTTTCCCCCTCCCGGCTCTGAACTGACGCCTGTCTGAGTCCAAAACCTCATTCCTGTCATTCCTGCTGATCGCTGCTGTGGACACTCAGAAAAGTGCAGGAAGGGTTTTTTTTTGTTGTTTTTTAGAAGTGCAATGATTAAATGAAAGGAGCTGAAGGGCAGATCTGCGGGCCGGCGTGCGCTTACACGTATGTGACTTTGACAAAGACAAGTCTGCTCTTGTGATCTCGGCTTTCAAAGGCATGACAGAGTAAATTTACTCTGGAAGGAAGCAAACAGAGTCAGCTGATAGTGGTGAGCGAGGGAGAGAAGACACTACCACGTCCTGCCATACCATAGGAGAAGAAGTCAGCATGGATTAGGACAAACGGTCTTTACTTGCTGTTGCAAGCTTGGAAGAGAAAAGCAGATAATTTAGGCAATGATGCAGAGGAAAGGTCAAAAAACAGGAAGCAAGCAGCAATCAGAACAATAATGGGAAGATGAATTCATTAGTGACAACACAAAGGGAGAAGGAAGAATGGGGAAAAGAAATTTCAATTCATCAGCGTCAGAAACTAAACATTTATTTACTGAACAACATATTGAACATTAGACCACATCAGATACGATTCACCAGCTCACCCCTTTCCTGTTGCGACTTTAACCACCCAGATTCTCCCCTGCTGACTAATCTGATGCGGGAAAGGGGAAATGATGGCTGTGGAATTTGAATGACTGTCAGCAGGATGTCATTCACATGGCCTCAGCCTGACTCATCCTGTGCCAGCTTCCATGACAAAGGACAAAACACCATTTGGACTTTATTCATAAATGACTGATCGTAAAATAAAGACTTTGACTTCAGTTTTCACAGTGTGAGAACACCCAAAGACCAAATGCTTTGGGAAAAGTTGGGGGTTCTGATGTGTTTATGTGACTTCTGTAAATTGGAGTTTTTCACACGTCCCTCTCAAATTCACAAAAACTTCAAAATCTGTCATTTTTTTCCCAAACCACAAACCAGCAAAACATTCATTTTCTTCTTTGTGCATTATTTCCCTGTAGTTAAAGTTTTCATTTTGAAGAAGGCTAAATATTTTTCAGGGCAGATTCTGTTCGACATGAGGTAACTTTTCAAGTCTAGAGGGGGTAATTGTTAAAAAAAGAAAGAGAATGAGACAGAACGACTGCTGGCTCTGGAGACTGTGAGACTTTGTTTAGGAGGACTGCTCTCAGCAGTCTGACACTGGAGGTGCTCTGTTCCTTTAAAAAGCGTGGGCGAGTAAAAGAATGTCTGAACTGAAACGTACATTTCTCCCAACCAAAGACTGCACTGTCGGGCCATTTAATCAAGGCGGATGTGTGTGTGTGTGTGTGTGTGTGTGGGAGGCAAAAGTTGGCCAGTGTTTTACCCAAAACACAAAAGGTGTGAGATTTTTTTTGCAGGTGAAGTCAGGAAAGGTTTCTGTTGGGGCTGATAAAGCACAAAAACAAGCACGCTTCTCTGGATATGACTCGAGGCCACGACGAGGAAATGACTGAGACTTAAGAAAACATGAGACAAAATATGCTCAGGCAGGCAAACAAATCATCTTTAACACGATATATTTACACGCCGGCAGCCTCCGACACAGTTTGGAAGCAGCAGAAAGAAAAAGCCAAACACTTTTCTTTCAGACAGCAACATGACAGTTCTACACTGATGTCTTGGCAGATTCTGCTCATGAACTTTTGGTTTTATAGGTTTCATAATCTCTCTGTGTCTCTGCAGAAAAGCCATCAGGTGTTTTTTTAATCCTTCCAATCAGAAAACAGGACCGTCCCTGCTCTCTCTGCTGAAGCTGTGAGCGTCTTCAGGGTCCACTGAGGGCTCTTTGCATTCCTTTGCGCTAAGCTCTTGTTTTTCTGGACTCACGGGGGCATGGCTGGATGCTAGCAGAGCCAGAAAATGCCTCGGATCACTGAGTTAATGCAACACAGTTCATGTGTGCTGCAGGCTGCCTGCATGTGATCCTCTCAGGTGAAGTCAGGGCCAAAGACAGCACGAGGCCGAACAACAGGCCCCTGTCATCCTCACGGAGCAGATTTAGTTTCTCTCCAGGGGAAGAAAAATGTGTGGATGAACTTCAGAGCCTCATTTCAGTCAACACCAAATAAGGCAAAAGTGAAAAAGCGGAACACGCTGCATTAGAGCAAAAATGATCAGAATGATCAAAAAAAAACCGAACAATTATGATTCAGAAGCTAAATGCTAACATTAGCATTCCTAATATACCAACAACACTAAAGATGCTGCTGATAAGTTCCATCTTCACCATCTCAAAACAAAACACAACTGCGACTCATCCTCTGGGGACCATGACTGTCAGCGACAGCGGTGCCTTTATGAACCGTATTTCTCTGTTTGATATAATAAAATATCATTTGCTCACGTTCATTCAGGAAATTTACAGACATCAGTCAGTGATGAAAATAAACTTTAGCTGTTTGTATATTTGTCTAAAATAATATTTCCTGCAAACATCTGCATTTAATTAAAAGAGCACATTTGTCCTAAACCCCCAAAAAATATGAAGCTACAGTCAGAATCTGTTCTCGGAGGACTTTGTCTAGTTTGTGTTTCACATTCTTTGCTATAATGTGTTAAAGGAGGATTATAAATCAAATTTATTTATTTATATAGCATCAAAATAATGAAGTTATATCAAAGCTGTTCTCACACACACACACACACACACACACACACACACACACACACAGCAGGTCCAGCTGTTAAAGAGACCCAACATATCCGCTGATCTGCCTCCTGATGGAGACTCGAAGAACCAGAAATAAACCTCCATCAGAGAGCGAAGAGACCTCCTGGGACAATCAGGAACTCTGAGTTCTCTGAGATACGACGAAGCTCGCTCATTCAGGGAAGGATTTTAAATTCTATTCTGAGTTTCTCTGGGAGCCGATGAAGAGAAGCTTTTTGCTGTTCCTGTTAATGTCAGGAGCAGAAAATCTGCTTTGTGCAGCAGAATCAACAAAATATCCGCCTGGATGGGAACGGAATAGGATATAGGACATATGATATAAGGATATAGGATGTAGGACATATGATATAAGGATATAGGATGTAGGACATATGATATAAGGATATAGGATGTAGGACATATGATATAAGGATATAGGATGTAGGACATATGATATAAGGATATAGGATGTAGGACATATAAGGATAGTAAACAAGAAAAGCAGGTCGATGTTTGTCATGACATTAGTAAATAAGGACAGAAGTCTCTCTGACCTGCTCTGACGTGCTCGTTCGGTCCGAGCCCATCTCTATTATTAATCTGCTGCTGTTCCACCGCGTCGTCACGTGGGACGGTTCTCTGAGGAGAGCGTCTCCTCCGTCTGTCTCACGCCTCTCACCTTTCACTGGCAGAACCTGAGACAGTTTCAGTCAGCGCCCATTTCCTCTAGTCATACCTGTTCAACATGGATGCTGAGGCTGGAGGCTCAGCTGGGGGGGCGCTCAGTGACCTGACTTATCCAGCACAGAAGAGGGATATGGGGACGCTCAGTATTATAAAATAATAAGTATAAAATAAAGATTCGCTCTTCTCCAAACCAACTTTGGAGGTTTAGACAAAGCTGATCTTCTCTTCTGTCTGAGGAGTCGATTCAGAGCTACACAACATTCAGTCATGATTCCAATATTTGTTAAATTAATTTGTTTCAGCGTTACCTGCTGCACGAATGTCAGAATCATCAGTTAGAATCTGAACTCATCGCTTTGTTGACAGTGTAATTAAAACTGTTTGTTATTTAGCCGTCAGCCATCTTACTTTTAAAGACCAGAAGGAACCATATTTGTACTCTGTCCTGATTGGATGGTACATTCTGTCAATCACATGGAGAGTTTTAATATTTCACATTTTGGCTAAATTGCAAAACTGCCAGATAGAGTTTGAAGTACAGTGTCTTATTTCCGTCCAGGTTAGGGTTAGGGTTAGGGTTAACGACAAACATCAAGCAGCCATTCGCTGGGGGAGTTCAGGTGGGGTCACAGGAAGTGATTTCTGAATATATTTCAAAGACGCAAAAAATGCACCACATAGCACAAATCGAGATAAAACGTATTCAGAGAAACTGCTCAGATAACCTGCGGCTGATTTATCAAAGGAATCTGCTTTCAGTTAGCGGCGGGGTCACATGACAATCTGCATGCAGACATGGATGCTTTGGATTAGTCAAACGTGAATTGTTTGTTAAATTAAGACAGAAGTAAATACGAAATGTTGGTTTAAGATGAACAACCATTAAATTGTGAAATCTCCCCAGGCTCTTAGGTATCAGGCTTCTGCTCAGATCCGGCTCTGTGTCTGTATTTAACCTGAGCGGAGGAATGACCTTGTTACCTTGTGTTGTGCTGTGTTGTCTTGCTGTGTCCTTAAATGGAAATGTGTGTGTGTTCAGGAGGGTGGGGAGATTCTACTTATCTGGTACAGTAAGAGTTTCAGCCATAACGATGACTGAGCAGTGACAGATTGGGTCAATCTTCTGGTCACGAGTTGGACTTTCACTAAATATTCTGTTGTGGTGAAATCAGATGAGTAAAATGTAAAATGCAGATGGTGTGAGTTCTGCAGCCTGTTAGTTAGCTTATCTTAGCTTAGCTTAGCATAACGGCCGACAGCTGGGGGGGGGCAACTCCATCCAAAGGTTAACAAAGTCAACCTGAAAGCACCTTCAGTCCCATCTTCTCCTTTTCACACCTCAGAGACTGATTTCAAACAGCTTCCTGGTGATAAATATCTCTCATAAAACCACCGATGTGTCTTTGTCACACACTTTAGTAAACAAACATGACACCAGATTAAAGTTTTCTCTTAATAGAGCCCGGCCAGCTGCTCTACTACAGCCTTCATGTTAAGATAACTGGCTTGAGGGGGAGCTGGCTAAATCAAAAATCAAGTGTTTCATTTACATAAATATAAACCAAAAAAATTTTAATTGTGAGCAAAATTCAATCAGCCAACATGATTTTGTGACTCAGTTTTCACTTCCAACTGATGATTGATGAATATACGGATGTGTGGCCCCGAAGTGTCGATCAATTGTACCTGAACTCTCACTTAAGGAGAACAAACACAGAAATACAAACAGCTCCTGCACAAACTTCAGATCAGATGACTTACAACAAACATCCTGCACGTACGTCTCAAGGTGCTGTATAACTGGGTGCTTTTACAGGGACAGCGTAAGTAAACAGGTCATAAACCAACGAACAAACCTTCAAAACACAAAAGTGAAATTGAATCAAGTGATCAGTTGAGAGGACAAAAGAGAAATGCAAACTCCCTCAGCTGCAAAAATTTGCATAAATTCTGTCATTCAGCAAGAAGCAAGATTTTTCATAATCAAAACAGAAATGCTGCAGTGACCGATCTCAGAAGAACGTCTGTAATCTTTCAGTGATAGTGAGCCGGCATGATTGCTTTACAGACCCTCAGTGTGATAAATCCCACCACCCACAGCCGCTCCCTTTCTGAGGGAGTTTGAGCCTCACGTGTCCCATTGATCTGGTTTACAGCCCGATAAAACCACAACTTCATTAGAGAAATATTCCCATATCTGATTCACACCCAACAGCTTCCTGTTCACACACACACACACACGTTTGGCCTCCCCTCACAGGTGAAAACACAAAACAACTGTAACCTGGGCTGAGTGTTTTCACTCCTTCCACTGAGGATAAACGAGCATTTGTGATTAAATAAATGTAATTCTGCCAACTTTCTGTTCATGTTGGATCTGTTGTTCGGGCTCATTGGCAGTCAAGAAATTACGGCCATTTATGAATCATTAACTGTCTTTCTCCTGATGTTATTTGTAAAGTAAATCAGTTATCAAAGCAGATGTTTCAGTCGGTATGTTTATTTTCCTGCTTTGATAACCTTTCAAACACTCCTTCCTAACTCATGACCAGTTTATGTTCAAATAATAATTTAGACTTTAGAAGTAAACAAACCAATGAGGCTTTGATGCTTCGTCATAAAAACATGTTTGTCTCTTCATGCTTATTGCTTCCTCCTGAAACTCAGTCATTTCTAAAACATCTGGGCACAAACCTCATTCAAAAAGATTGCTGGGGACTATTTTCATCAGCGGATTAATCCTCGTTTCATGCTCCACAGCAGCGATTGCCAATTAAAGACACAGTAGCGCACATCTGGTTGGCTAAACTGTGCGCATGTGGAGAATAAAACAGATCAGACGGAACATTTACAGGAAGCATCACCTGCGTTTCTTTTCTGCAGATCGTCGACCACCGATGAGCATCAAAGACTCACAACGGGCACACACGCAAGCAGATTGAGCAGAATATGCAAAAATACAGCCTGCAGTTTTGTCTGTGACGGGACAAACCAAAGTTTGTGGAGCTGATTCTCGTGGCCCCTTCCTTTGCCCCCGGGCGCCCAGTTTAGGAAGCAAAACCATTTTGTGCCGAGAGCATAAACGGATAAAAAGAAAGCGCAGTGTTGACACAGTGATATGAAAACCAACAAAGCGAATTGAGCACGCTGAAGAGTTTGTGGTGTTCAAAGGTTTGACAACGCCATTCAGATCAAGTTTAAAAAGGTTAAATGTTGACACACGTTGAAGGCCTCAGTTCGATAATATCGAATAAACAAACTACAGTTTGACTTCAGAGTTCTGAAGGTGAACTTCCACAACGGAGCTGTGAAAAAAACCCAAACGAACAATGGAGCTCACTGTGAGACTTTTTACGTGACATTTGTAGACAATGAAGAATTTTGTGAACTTCTTCCTTAAAGGTGTCGCTCAAGGGAACTACAGAGGTTATTTACATGGCACAGCTGACCTTTCTCTAAACCTCTAAAGAGCTTTTCCCGGTTTAAGTGAGCTCTGATTGAATTCTGGTACAGTAGGATTTAGATTCTTAAAACACTGGATTGGGCCAGATGGTACGAAATGTCCCAAGTATTTAGGATAATTCTAAAATCCGTCCGATCAGCATTGACAGCAGAACTTGAGAGGATAATCGTTTGGAAAAGCAGCCTTTTCTTTGTGTGTGGGAAACGACAGGCCGACAACACGGGGATCAACCTTTTACCAAACAGCTTTCTTTCTCTCTGATAATGTGACGGCGACAGCCTGAAGCTGACGGGCCTCTTTGTGTCTTCAGTTATCAGCGCAGCTCTTATTTTGTCTGTGCTGTAATCCTTCCAATCGGCGTCCATGGGGGAGGATGAAAGATTTCAGCCCTGACCCAAATTCACAGAAAGAGCCTGAGAGACATAACAATAGCAAAGCTCACAGAAAAGCCCCTAATTATTGTTTTTTGTTTTTTTATAGGTGTTCTCTGCGTGGCATTCAACAGGGGAACCACTGAAACCAGTAATTTCATCTGCTTAGTAAAACATTTATCAGAGCTGGAAACAACACCGGGAACAAGACTACATTCATTGTCTTGAGATTAGATTCACACAACTAGAACAGTTTGTTCCCGTTGTCTGCCCAGTGAAACGGATCTGCAGCAGCAGGATAGCATCTGGACTGGAACAAGGATTTTTCCTATCTATTTCTGAAACGCCCCAAAGCAAGAAACTTAAATAGAATTTAACTGAGTGGCCTTTCATTTACCTGCTCGGCTCCCAGGTATCAAACAAAGGTTTCAAATGTCAAGTTAAAAAAAAAGGTGCGAACTGTGAGCTGATACTGAGAGTCTGATTCTAACAAACCATAACAAAACCTCCCCCTTAGAAAGAGACAGAAAACGTCACGTCCATCCTTTGTCTTCTCTGATTGGAACGTTTGGATTCGATGGAGTTATTTCGTTTTACTTAAACCACTAAAACATTAAAAAGTTAACGACAGCTCAGAAAATCTTCTTGTCAGTGACGACCATAATTTGCATCAAAGCTGAAATTTTCAGCATCAGGTGAGCGTTTATAAAGTTAAGACTTGTATGCAGCCTGTTGTGAGTCCAGATTGGGGGGGTGGGGGGCGCAACAAGTCTGATAATTATCCCCAAAGCGGGGGGGGGGGGGGGGGGCAGGCTGCTCATGCTCATTATTCAGACCAAGTCCAGCCCTTAGTTCTAAACTTCAATGTAAAAATCATCAAGGTCGCACAATCTGAATCTAAATGAATGATGCACCCCTCAAATCAATTAAATCAATCAGATCTCAAAACAACAGCAAATAACCTTTTATGTAAGATAATGGCTCTTTTCATTTGCAAAGTTTTTTTTCCACTTGTGGTTAATAAGTGTGAAGTTAAAAAAGAAAAACAAACGGAAACCACCCTGGTTCAGATCGTACAAAACAAAGCGGAGATGCGATCACGCCACACTAACATTAAACTTTTACTTGACTTTTCCTTGTTCATAATGTGGTTAAACAGCTGTTTCATCAGAATTATATCACTAGAAACAAATCTATTTAGCTCTTCTGAAGGAGCGTTCACACGGTGAATGTTAAAAACAAGGCTGACATAAGAATCCTTTCAACAATCAGAAGAATCGAGTCAAACGCTAAAACAGCTGCTTCATCGATCTGTAGTTTTTAACTTTATTCTGGTTCAGCTTCGTTCCCATTCCTCGTCGGGGCCGCTGAAGAACTTTCTGGTTTATATTTGTTACCATTAAGCATCTGGAAGATACCTGAGTTTGATTTTAATCTTCTGGAATACACTATCTGATTATTGTGGTCACTTTTTGGTTTCCCCCTCTGAAGTTCCAGCAAATCATCCAAAAATCACCTAAAAGTCCAACTTATGTTTTTTGGGGTTGTCCGACCAAAGTCAGGTCCCCTGTGCTGAAATCTGTCCAAAGAAACAGACACACCAAATCCAAACGGAGGGAGAAATATGGCACAGCCAGACAGACTCTGTCTTCCTGATTTGTTATTAATTTCACCGACAATGTTTAGATTGGGGAATCTTTCCAAACAATAACGGCGGGTAGTTTTCCCTCCCCGCTGCTCTTCGAGCTCCATCTTTGCATGGACATTTAGAAATGGCAGTACAAAGACTTCAGTGAAATGAGTTTGACTGAGCAGGGAAGTAGGAATCTAAAGCCATATTGTTGCTTGTACTTCCTCTTTGCTCCTTCAACCACAAATGTCAGAAACGTCAAGTAAAGTTTCATATTTCGGAATCTGAAAAGGTGCCGATCGGAGCGACGACTTCTGCAATCCAAAAAGACCGAAGATGACACCAAGACGCGTCTCTGCAGAAAGGTGCTCAATGCCTTCGTGACAATGACCACAAAAAAGATTAAGGCTTTAATTGGGGTGTGTAGCTTCAGTTACTTGTGAGACAATTAAATATGAACCAGGAAGTTTAGTTTGTATAACAGATCACATTCTAAACAATACAAAAGTGAGAAAATCCACCATGACTGGCCTGCACGGCGCCAAGCTGGATGAGCCTGTTGTGTTGTTTTAACTTCCTGGTGTCGAACCGACTGAGATATCGTGATTTAATGCCATTAACAAGGCCCAACTTTACCCAGCAGAGTCGGAACATTACAGACACGGTGTGACGTGGAGCGCAGCGCTGTTAAGGTTAGAAAACGCTGACGTGATTACCGCACCTTCTTCACCATTAACGCCACGATTTAGCTTTTTTTAAGTCTGAAGATTTCCGGAAACATTTTAGGTAAGCATGATGCGCAACACAAGAGATAGCTGAGCTGTTTGGTTTTCTAGCTGCTCCCTGAAGCTGTGAGTCTTTGTGGTTATTAATTCTGCTTCATTTCCAGAGAGGCCTGAGTTTTATTTTTAGATTGGATGCCAATCTCAGCTTCAGCTAAGGGAAGGACAGCCTGCTCTATAATTATCACGCTTCTGATGAAGTCAACGCTCATCAGCTGAGTGAAGCTGCAGAGGAGAGCATGTGATCGGAAACATGACTTCTCAGCAAAACGATAATCGATTATATAAACTGCTTGTCTCTAGATTACTTCATAACGAATGACTGTCAGCTGCAGTGTGGCTGCGGGGGGGAGGGGGGGGGGGGTTGGTATTTTGGTGTAAAAAACACTGGTTCTCATTCAGCTGGGGGTCAACGACCTTTGAAGCGCCACAGAACATCTGAAAGTGCAGACATTAACAAACTGCCCCGGGGGGGGGCAGGGTGGAGGACAAGCTGTAACTGACACTGACCATTTGGCTCCCCCCGCCCCCCCCCAACCCAACACCTGACTGCTAAACCAGACAGAACAGCATCACACCTTGGAGCACTCAGGTCGAAACAAGCCCAGACCTGTTGCAGGTCACCCCCCCCCCCCCCCCCTCCCACCAAAGACCAGGAGTTCATGTAAAGAGACGCCTCACTCAGCTAAAGTCACGCTGCTTCAGAAAACACAGAGAATAGGCAGCATCGTCTGTCACAGTTCAGCAGGTTCAGCGCTGATGAAGGAAGCGGTTGACCTACTTCTCATGTTGTCACCCAATTTCATTGGTTTGGAACTATGTCACCACTAACCTGCAGTCGTTCTTCGCTCTTCATTTTGTTTTGTCTTTGTTTTATTTAATGTAACAGTCACTGCCAGTGGCATAAAAAGTTTCTTGCACCTTAAAAGCTCGAGGTTAGGATTCGTCTCCCTGCTGGTTTCAGATGTGTTTGCTCAGTCATTGTGAAACTCAAATTATTGGCAATATTTAAGGACCAAGACTGAGTGGATGGTTCCAACACTGCAACACAATCTGGATCAGAACAACCAAATATTTCTATCTCACATTAAAGATGATGGAATATCACACGTTGGGATTAATTCAGACTGCAACATTAAAAGTAAACATGCAAATTTATTTTCCTTTATTCTCATTGAGCATAACTCACTAAAATGCACACTGGTTGACAATATTTTTAATTCATTTACTGTTTTTCCAAAGAGCAGCTGTTCTGTTTTGCATACAAGTTGATCGTGAGTCAAAATGTTAATCTCTTTTTTTATAAATAAAGCAGGCAGATATACGACAAGGTCGTGATAGGTTAAAATAATTCCCAAAATAACTTCCCTGTGTGCTAAGATGCTAAGATATTCTGTTTTCCCAACTGGTGCTAATTCCGTCATTTTATCCATAATTTATTCTGTATTGTTTTTTTATTGTCTCTGACTGTTGAAAAGTGAGACAACTATTAGTTAGTGCATTATTCTAAATATTCATGAATAGAAATGAAAAATACGTAGTTGTGACAGTTGCAACATTTTATTGACTGCTATGACAGAGCGTCATGTGCTGTCTGGACACACCCGAACACACTAACGGCTCCAATTAGGCACATTTAGATACATTTATGCTAAAAAGTCGGGACAATGAGAAACCACAGCCCAAGAAAATGACTTTCAAACCAGCAAGGCGAGTTTATCTTCTGTCTCCCTGTATAAGCTTCACCACCAAACTTGTTTCTAATGGGAGGAATGAGATTTGGTTCCTGGTTGTAACCGCCCCCCTCCAAACTCCTGATAACTTTAAAAACTGTAGTTATAACACAGCTCGTCCATCAAATTTAGTATAACAAAGGAAATTTCAGTGTCAGTTTTATTGTGACGCTGCTGGGGGCTTCCTTTAGCCCCGCCACCTGACATAACTTTTGCGACCAGCGGGGCCAGGCGGATTCGGGTTCTTTTAGTGATTCACGGGTGGGCATCAAACTCCACCTGTCAAGCTGTTCAGATGCATTTTATATCCAGAATAGATTTTTGTGCATTTGGACCATTAGTATAATCAGCTGAGGTTAAACACAGTGTCCTACTGTACCTTGAGTACACTTAAGCCTCATCTCTGAAATATTGATCGTCTGACAAATGGAACAAATGGAAGAATGAAGATGGGAAAAAAAAGACATGTTGAGGCTTGATGGAGCAGAAAAATAACAGCGTGTTCCCGTTTAGGAGTGCCTTGTATACACTGCTGGGCCGGATATTTATTCTTAGAGCAAATATCCTCCTACTTCCTTCCTTGTCTGTAATAAACCAGGAATTTTGCTGGGAACATTACGCCCTGTCCCAGCCAGAACACTGGCCTTGCAGCTAAACAGCTCTTTCCCCTCCTGGACATGGAAAGACTCCAGTGACTCCATAATGGAGGGTCAACAGCCTGACTGAGCACACTGTGTACTTAGGGAGAGGTGGTTGCAACTTCTGCTTAGACACGTCGCTGCCGTCTCACAGCAGCCACAGCGACTTGGCAGAGGAGAAGAAACTGCAGAATAATCACACATTTACATGTTACACAAACCTGCTGCAGGAACACACACACACACACACACACACACACACACACACACACACACACACACACACACACACACACACACACACACACACACACACACACACACACACACACACACCAGGTTTAGTTAAATGAAGCTACTGAAAGAAGTGACTTTTTAAAATCAATCAGGTGAAAGATTACCATATTTAGCTGCTGGACTTTTGCCCAGCTGCCACTTTGGAGTTTAAAGACTGAAATGTGTCTATCAGTTTGTCAGAGCTGAGAAATAAATGAAAAAAGAAAGAAATCTGCAGATGAAGCGAGGTTGAAACTCTGGGAGCAAACTTAAACTTAACCTGCTTCTCATGCACACCAACGTGGTTTTGCTCATAAATGCATGAATTAGTATATTGCATCATAAAAGAGGGACGAGGTTCACAGCTCTGGACCGAATCCTCAGCCTGCACAGCTCAACAGTAAAAGACACATCTGCACATCCAGGTAGTTGGATATCGTGAAGGGACTGATGGTGACTGTGACAAACCTGGAAAAAAAAAAAATGTTCTTTCCCATTCGGTCAGAAACTTTCCAGTCATAGTTATTGGTTTTTCCAAAATGTCAAAGGCCCTGAAATGTTTCATCAGCCAAAGCTCAACACCATCTGGTGTCTGGATATCAGGTTAGGTGGTACAGGAGGTGGAATCAGCAGGCCAAAATCCTTCATCAGTTTGAAACATAAGTGAGAACTTCCAAAGTCATTTGAGTGGATCACAGAAATGCATGTTTACTCCAAGAGAAATGGGACGTGACCGACGGGTGACTGAGTCAAATGCACCTTTTTCCCAGGCTTCAAAGTTTCTCCACACATCAGATAATGTAGAGCTTGTTTATTTTCTAGACATCTTGATTCACAGTCGCACATTAGACCTCAAACTAGGACGGACTTATGTCACTAGTAGCCTTCATCTTTTAGAGCTTTTGCAATTTGCGTAGAACCAACATTTCCATGAGTAAATATTCCCCCCCAACAGGGACTGTTTCATCACAGAGCAGGAAAACAGCTCAACGCGTTTTCAGTCGCCTGATGTGAAAAATTCAGACCATCAGCTTGACCTCGGAGCAGTCGGCCCGGCCTCATGGCTCAGCACATACCGACCTTATCAACTCAAAAAGCTGCTGTGGTGCCTTTAAAAGGACAAAACCAGGCCCAATGAGAGGAGGCCCCTGCTGCACATTTAAAAAAAAAAAAAAAAAAAAAAGATTAAACAGCCAGGAATGTGTTGACATCCATTTAGAGATAGTTGTGGCAAAGAACAAAAGAGCCTGTGTGCGTTTTCACTATTCAGACTTCATGTGTGAAGTTCAGCGGCAGGCAGCTGGCGTCCAGCAGGTGTTTCCAGAGACAAACACTTCATGCATTCAGGAAGTGCTGGATCTGTTTTTCCAATGAGGGAGTTCAAATCTCAAAACTTAATCATTCCCATTAAAGGGGATAAAATGAAGCTGACAGAGTCTGCACTGAGTGACAAGAGGTTCCTGGGAAGTGTAGTGAGAACGCAGCACCAAAGATGGAAATATTAAGGCGCTCTAACCAGATGCACATGCGCAGGCACATATGCAGACAAGTTGTTGTTCTGATAGAGGAACAAAGTGGAGCAGCCGACCTCAGGCAGAGCTGCACAAATGCAGAAAACAGGTTCTGTATATTGAAGCAGCAGAACAGAAACTGTTGGCTAAGATTTAATTAAAGACTGCTGCTTCAAGACAAAACTGCAAGCCTCTAATTCTCCTCCAGTGAAGCAGCTCTCGATGCTCTTTTGATGCTTGAGTACTTTTTTTTTGGCACCAAACAGAACTTGCTGAAGGATGTGGCCTATCTTTGAATCTCCGGCTCCGAATTCTAAGTATTCACAACTTCTAACGAGTAACTCTTCGGGCTGAGCGCTTCTGTCAAAGATAAACTTGTGCGTCAGCTGACTTCCCAGAAGCTGTTGCTTTTTTTAAAGTGGGCGTGCTTGTTGCTACAGGGAAGTCGAGCAACCTCACAACCAATGCTGTGTGTGTTTGAAAAAAAAAAAAAAAGCCCTGTTCCTCAAAGTTTCAAGTTACAAGAACTTTCTGCATGAAGAAAACTACGTTATAAACCACCATTGGTTTTTACCTGGGTCTGAAACAGATCTGTAAGGTTTTCTCTAGAATTTCTCTTTTGTGTCAAAAAAGGATTTCTTCATAAAAGTCCATACAAAAAAGGTGCAGATGCTTAAAAAAAAAATTACATAAAATAAATAAATAAAACCTACAGAGAACTTTTTAAAAGCCAGAAGGTCTGAACTCAGTACACAGAAACTCCAGGCAGATTGTCGGAGCCTGGTACAGGAACTTAATCAATCCTCAGTATCTGAATGTGAAGTATGTGGAGATAATAGTTTCTGAACCACTCCTTATACAATCCCCTAAGAGGAATGCTTTAACCTGCCCTGCTGAACACACTCCACTCCTAAGTTTGTTCAACCACAGATAATTTACATGTTTTAAGCAAAACACTCAGCTGAAGAAGAAAAAAAAAAAAAAAAAAAAAAAAAAAAAAAAAAGTGAACCCTTTGCAACCTTGCACAGAATCTCGCTCAACTGTCTCCACAAATTATTTCTTTAGCTCTCATTGTCGAAGCATTGCGGGTGTTAACCACAGGGAGAATGTTTTAATACAAAGAAAAAAAAACTAACCCAAAAAACAAACAAACACTTTATGGACACATCAACCCACAACTGTTTCATTTTCAGTTTGACATGCATTAACCCTTTGAACCCCCGGTGCATCGTTTTGGACTAAAGTGGTGACGTAGAGGTGAACACGGTTCAAAATAGAGTGAAATATGCAAAAATCGCAGGCGCAAGACAAACAGCAAAGAAAATGTCTCAATGTTCTTGTGCATTGACAATAAAACAATACAAAAAAAAAAATATATATATATATTTCCAGCTGAAAGTGTAATATCTGCCAACAATAAATATATATATATATATTTAACACATTGTGCATTCGTTAAGCTGAGTAAATAAATTGATATATTGATGAAGTTTTCCAAAGCAACAAAAGCTTGTCAGGAGTAGATGTGCAGCCCTGCTCAGCTTTTCATCCCTAATGTCCTGGAATTTCTCATTTTACTTTCACACAGTTACAGCTTTTGTGTGCACTGCAAAGTTTCTGTTATCACATCCTCCTTCTACTTTTTGCATATCTTCGCATGAAGGCCACAGAGAGGATCAAACACTCCCACATACCAAAGCAATTCATGCCGAGTTAAAACAGAAGAAACAAAAACCTTTGAGCATTAAACCTTTAAGAAGACAGACTTGTGATTTGTATTAAAACTGATCCAGGTTGTTCAGAGAGTTGGAGCACTTTGCATAAATAGCTCCAAGACACTGCAGTGCTGTCTGCTTTCTGCACCCCACCCCTCCTCCACCCTCCCCAGTCGACTTGTGTACACTGAAATCGACTCTATGAAATTGCCTCATCTTCAATTCCCCATTGTGCAGCAGCCTGTTGTTAACACTGAAGTGCGCGGGGGGTAACCCGCTGGTGGGTAACATCATTAGTTTGCAGGAGGGGGCTAGGGGAGGTCTACTGTGGATCATCACCATGGAGAGGCTCTACTCCATTTCCTCCTAAGACCTAGATGAGCGTTGTGTTTGTCCTGTAACCCGAGACAACGGGAGGCTCTGAGCAAACATGGGTGCAGCCACAAATCATCACCAAGGATTCCCTTTGCTTTGGCCTACACCAAGATTTGTGTTCTGGACGACAGAGTGCAAAGATACTCCTTCAGTCGTGACGCAACAGTTTTCATCTAATGGGCTTTAAAAACTGTTCTTACTACCAACCATGTCAGAGAGGTTTATGGGTAAAGAAAGAACTATGACCTGGATCACAGAGCATATAGACTTCAAAATGGCTGCAGTTTCCTATCAAGCATTTAAAAAAAGTAAAGACACATTATGAACATGTAAGCAGCCAGTCATATGTTCATAATGCATCTAAGTCACCAGCTTCTAGGTAAAAACTGAAATTTTTTCAGTTCAGGAAGTAGACAAGCTATGCAACTTTGATGTGAACTGTTTTCCCCAGTTCAGAATCTAGCTGATGCCTCCTGCTTTGGAACTCTGCAGGCGGACAAACATTTCACCACTGACTGCGACTCATTACTGCAAAAGCAACCCCAATCAAACTTCTAGGAAACGCCAACCATCGCTCTGGCTCAAACTGTGGTGTGAACCAAATGCTGAAAATTGTGTGTGGGGGGGTGAGCTGTTAAATTTAGTTTCATGTCAGAACAGCCACATTAGTGGGGAGTGTAACTGAAACCACTGCCTATAGCTTCTGAATACAACCAACATAAGATTTCTCAACAGAAAGTGTCAGAAAGGTCAAACCATGTTAATTATACTTTATATACCTTTTTTATTTGTGAATATGTACAAATGGCCCTGAGCCATCATTAATTTCTATCTGAGAGGCATCTGTTCCAAATGTATAATTCACTGATGGAGCCAAATGGCCCCACAAGAGGTCAGTCCTTGTTCATTCTTCCCTCAGACTCAAACTTTCCAAGCTGCTGTTGGGCCAAAAGTCCAGCACAGAGTCCAAGTGTGGCTCCAACATTTCCATATGGAAGGGAAATAGCACACATGCAAATTCCCCTCACCATCATATGGTTCAAGTTTCCAGATAAAATGATCCGGAGTAATGACCAGCCCCTGAAGGGAGGAGGGGAGGTCGTCACGCAAAAGGAAAAAAAGAATCAGCTATGTACAAATAATCAGAAAAAATTATTGCAAATAATTGGCTAAAATATTCACAAATATTATAAAAATATAATCTTTAATTTAAATAAAGCCTATTTAAACAGTAAAAACTTGGAGTCCTCTGGTGTGAAGATAGGGGGGGGGGGGCGCCACGTATTTCCATCTTCCAAGTCCACAGCAGTGGATCGTTTACAGACTACCTTTAGAGTGTCCAAATTCATCTGATCAACAGGGCCAGTGTTGCGCCGATGCCTGCCACTCCAGCAAAGGCCATGAGTGTGTTCCTCACTGATGACTCTGGGTCCACAACGTGAAAGAACTCCACAAAGCCATCCTGTAAATATGCAATGTTATAAACAATTAGTGCCAATGTTGGAATACCATTATTTAATTAGTGATAAAGGTCAATGTCCACCAGACACATAGGCTGTGTTGCACAAAGCAGTTATGCAACCAGTCCCATTTTTTTGTGGGGGGGTCACTGCTCCACCCTGTCATTCAGCCTCTGACTCACCCATGAATTGTTCTTCAGCAGCCAGTCCTTCTGTTCAGACAACAGGTATTTGGAGATCTCCATTCCTACAGATTCCACACAGCTCTCCCTGCCCATCTCCTTCAGCCTCCGACACACCACCACCCCGAAGGCGGCCAGGCTGGCCACACGGCCCCAGTTGGTGGTGCCGTCTGAGAAGAGTTTCTGGGCCACCAAACAGACAAAACTCATGTCCTCTGTGTTGTCCAGTGACAGTTTGTTGACCATACCTGGAAAAGCAATATAGTGTGAGCATTTCAACACTTCGTGTCCTTCTTTGTCCCCCCAAAAGTCAAAACGTAGTAAATAAAGAAATAAACACACAGAATCAAATGAAGCCATAACACTTCGGATATGATCCGACCTGCAGGCTGCCCCCTGTATGGGGGATTAATGGCGCTGCCTTCAGTCTAACAGGATTACAGCAGCTGTCTTTGTATGAAACGTACCATTGTAGGCGATTCCGTGCTTCTCCAGGAGCCCGTCCACGACTCTCTTCATGGTGTCCAGCCCTCTGTGCTGCTTCGTCCTCGGCGTGGACCACTCGGTGTACCACCTCATGGTCTGGCTTATGAGCTGGCATGTATCGGCCCTGAGCAGCTCCCTCTCGGCCGGAGAGGAGGCCTCGGCCTCGCTGTCTGAGTTGCTCTCCGGGGTGCAAGCTACGGACTCCCCGCCGCTGTTTTCCCGGACGATTTTCGGCGGGCAGCCGCCTTTAGAGCTCACCTCCAGGTTGGTGGGTCGTTTGGCGACGTCGCTCCGGATCGGAGAGTCCACGGAGGAGGCCCCGGCCCCGCCGGTCCACATCTTCGGCAGTACGTTCGGGTCGCAGATTAGCAGGTTCATGGAGGTGGAGGCGGACCCGAAGGCAGAAGACTTGTGTGTTTGAAAAAGGCTCATGTTGTGAGATAGTTTAGTCCATGTACGGTTCTAGAAGAGTTCTGGAAAGTGAAGCGGATCGAAGCTAGCCCGATGAAACAAAAAGCTAGCCGGTCCAAACGGTCAGCGGCTCCCCATGTCAGACTGTTGCCGAGCGGAAGTGAAGCAAGGAGAGACCGTTTTATGCTTATACGGAGTACAGGGGGCGGGGCTTCGCTACGTCACTGGACGTTACAAAGTTCCGGGAAAAGAAATAAAAAAAAAAAAAAAAAAATCTCAAAACCTGAAAATGAATTTCACGGTGTATTTTCTGTCGTTATTTGGTCACAAAGAAAATGGATTTCACAGTGTGGTTGTTTGTTTGTTTGTTTGTTTGTTTACGTCACAAAAAAAAAAAGGAAAAAAAAATTCACAGAGTGAACATTTCTTTAGTTGTTTGTTCGTTTACGTCACAAAAACAAAACAACATTAAAAAACGAGTGGAAAAGTACAAAAGTGGGATATAGGACAAAAAAAGAACAACATTAAGAAACGAGTGGAAAAGTACAAAAGTGGGATATATGATTTTTTTTAGATAAATGTCTCAGATTTGGATTAAATTGTGTGTTACTTTTGTATTTTGACACAAATATGATAAAATATATGAATAAAGGCTATATCACCTTCTTTAATCTGTATTTATGTGATGTGCACTTTTACAACATGAGCTTTTTTATAATCTTTTGATCAGTTTACATGTAAACATTTTATACTTCACATAAATATGTTAATGAAGGTTCTATCCGTTACCAGAATCATAAACATTTTAATAATCCTCGGGGGAATTCTTTTTTTTGTTTTTTTTTGTTACAGGTGCTCCAAAATAGAAACTGAAATATTATCTATATTATAATATTATATTAATTGAATATAAATATGGACTTACATAGATAGAATGAAATAAATAGAAGAAACTGTAAATGATAAAATTACATAAAATGCACCTATGAATAAGTAAATGTCCAGAGTTCTTTAAACTGTATTTATGTTATTTGTACTTTTACAACATCAGATCTTTATAGTTTATAATACAAATGTAGTTGTGTGTAAAATACGTTACATTATTACAAATCATGTAATATAGGCTGTACAATGATGACATTACTGTTTCTGGAATTGATTATATTTGTGTTGTGTACTTTTCTTTATTTCAAAATAAAGAATTTGAAACTCTTTGGATCTTTTTACATTTCAATAAGTGACAGGAAAAACTTTGACATTGCTCAAACCGATCCAATCTCGAACCAAAAAAAAAAAGACAGGTAATTTTTAAACATTAGCAAATGGCCATGTTAAAACCTTTTACGTTATCGTGAGGCTACATTTATTAACTTCCTGTCGTCTGGGAACAAAGATGGCGTCATGCCAGCTTGTAGACGTCATGTTCCTTATCACACAAGTTGAAATTTTTCATTTTGTCATTTGTGTCCTGCACACTGCAGTCAACAGCTTTAGAAACGAAGGGCTGCGACTCCCCCATGTGGCGGTACGAGGTTTGCACACGCACTGCGACGTTTACAGAATCTGCCCACAAGATTTGATGTCTGGCACACATAAGTGGTACAAGAAACTGCACAACGACACAGAAATGTTATTAATGTAAAAGTTTATTTCAAATACTGACAAAAACCCTTTCACCTACTCCCACACATCTGAAACATTCCAAACACTCCTGTTCTTTCTGAATTGTTAAAATCATTCATTGTTCTCCTGTCACCCTTTTTCTTGTAAACCCTTATATATATGTATGTATATATATATATATATATATATATATTATTTTTTAATTTTTTTCTTGGAAGCAAGGGTGCCTCTGATTTCCCTGCAGTTATCATGGGCCAGAATCAAACGTACTAATTAAGTAATAAGAGAACAAAAAAAAAAATAAAAACAACAAAAAAAAAAAAAAAAAAAAAACAACAACAAGAAAACAGATTAAGGTAAAAGCAGAACAAAAATACTTCAGAGCACACAGTCTTTCATTTCTTTATACATTCTGGCACGTGTTATACATAGCTGAACGAGAGACACCCTGTGTGTCGGGTTTGAAATATACCCTGCTATTTTTCTCTCGTTGATCTGCTCCGTGCAAAGCCAAACATCAAGTAGCATTCAAGAACCCCTGTCCACTGTTGTTTCTTAGAACATGCTTACTCGCCCATCTCTTCGACTGATATCGCATAAACAGAAAACTGTGGACCTTTAAACATAATGAGATGCTAAACGGTCAATGACAATCAAAGTTATGTTACAATGAAGTTTTGATCACTTTGATCAAAAATCAACAATGCACTTTTCAAATTTAGCAGTAGTTAGTTGCATTTTTTGACTGCAGTCTGAAAATTCACTCAACTTTTCCCACAGGAGCTGCAACGGAGTTACTCAGGAAGGAAGGAGCGTGTCGGACTGGTAGAATCAAGAGGACAGGTGTTCTTTACAGGGTTATCATCTTAGATTTGTCTTTGACTGAATCAGCAGCATTTACACATATTTTCATATGATACAGATTCACATAGCCTCTGCAATACACTAAGATAGAACAGAAGTAGTGTTCAACTGAAAGGAGAGGAACCACTGAATCAGAAGTAGCTCAGGCTATGAAAAAAGTGAAAAGCAGGTGGGAAGAACACAAAAAACATCCTCTTCCTGTTGAAGTCTATTTACATGGTTGGAACAGAGAAAAGCAGTGCATTCATACATCAGCAGAACAAGCACATACGTACACATCAGTTCCCTTTCACCCACTGCAAATTTGACACATTTTAAAGTCTTAATGAAAAACAGATGAGGTTAAGAAGGTGAGGGTGCAAGTACCCTAATCACCTAGACTGTGGTGGAGTGTGCATTTTGTGAAGGTTCCTCCGAAGCGGTATGACACAACAAGGCTAATTCTTTAAGTGAGCATTGGCATCCAGTTTAGATTCTTAAAACAATGTGGACGGCAGGCCGTACAAGTCAGCAGCTATGGTGATAGTGACATTGATCAGCTTTAGAGGCTGAACCACCACGTTGGGACGTGAAGTGCAAAACACTGGCTCACATTTTGCCCCCCTCCCGCCATGTGTTATAACATTTCTCTGCTTTGCCAAGTGTTAGGAGTGAGCACATCCTGCAGGCATGCAGTGTCCCAGTTTAAGCCCCGTGGTGATGACGACGTTGGAAGATGGGCCAAAACCTGTGGTTAAAAGGTCGCCTGCTGCTTACCACTGGTGACACAGATCAGCCTGTGTAGTGTCAGGATGGAAGGGAAAAACCACTGATCTAAGGGGTGCTGTCAGCTAAGTAGTAGTCGTCTTTTATGTGACTTAGTGTTTCGAAATGTGTCCGACCAAAGAGGTCTAGGTACTACTTCTGCTGAAACATCATCTTAAAGTGTACAAGCATGAGAAAAACAATCGCCCACAGAAAATGAGAAATCGACATCCATTTTAAATGTTAACGAGCAGCAAGAGTGAGTCATTCCCAAAACTATTTTCAAACTGTACGTGACACTGAGATCATAACTGTGAAGGCTAGAAACGTGGTCAGTTTGACTTCCGTCTTGTTGTGTTCACATGTGACACTGAAACGCTAACCGAGCTGTGTCGATGGCGGTCACGTCACTGCTCATATCTTCTTGTGATCCAGATGATTAAATGATAACAGAGACATTGGGGAAAAATATGTTTCCACATCTGAGCTGGAGAGCTCCAGTATGAAATTTGGCTCAGTTGATGAAGCACAGAATTTCCAAGCCAGAAAGTCCCAAGTTGTGATCTCAAATGAGTAGATTTAGCACTACCATTTCTCTCAGGCATGCTAGCAGGTCCAGTCCTTAAAGCGCTTATCACAAATTACGTGCTTAATGGGAGTGTTATTTACAGAAGCATATACTCTATGCAGGGTGCCTGAATTGCCCCCCTACACAAATCTTTTAGGCTCATAGTAAACACACAGCTTAAAGCAACTCAACAGTAACCAAACCAAGAATGAATTCGGGTGACTGGCAGGATTCCCAGCCTTTAAAATTACACAAGGATAAACTCAGCTGCAAACAAGAGTGTGTGTACATGGATTGTCAAGCAAGAAAGGAAAATTAAGGAAGTGTGACTATGTGACATTTGAGGGCTTCATGTGTGTTTTGATACTTCCTATTTTTTAGCAGATGCCCCACTCCTGTTAAAAACATTTTTAATTTTCTTACATGTTATAATCATGCAGCATATTTTAGGAGAACAGGAGTAAAGGAGTGTCAAGAATTAAAGCATTGAGTAGAGAGAGAGAGAAAGTAAAGTGGCGTTTCAACTCCCTGTTTGGCTGAGCCGTAGCAAATGACCTCTGATTTAGTTTGACAAAAGGTGAGGCATGAGATGAAAAGACAGCTCCCTTCACCACCATGCCTTCACACATCTCCCATTTCCCAATATGGTGTCAGTGAATGCTAATCAACTCTTAATATAGGCAGCTGCCCCTCACAGATTTGGTATGCAAGCAATTATTCACGTATATCTTCTGACCCCTCCCCACCCCAAAGCCAACCACCAGCATAGGAAGGGAACACAAAGACCAAAGAACACGCTGTGAGCATGGTTCCTAACTCCCTTACACACAATGTTTTGGTGTCATTCAGGATGCAAAAAAAAAAAAAACAACAACATACTATACAGAATACAAAGTGCATTAACTCACCCCATCCAACCCCTGCCTGATGACACACACCTACTGTGATGCATCTTGGAACACAGAAAAACCAAGACATAAGGGAGGCGGTAGAGCAGAGTGCGCGGAAGGGGGCAGAGCTGTGGGTGGTGGGAAAGCAGAGAAGGCTGCGACCTCGTGGGCCAGCAAAACCTCCATGCCTCACACCCCGCTCCACCTGCTTACAAGCAAATGGAGCTTTAACTTATGCAACTCTGCCCGATATGTTAAAGCCAGTGGTGACTGGGGATGAAGAGGGAAGAGAGGGGAGTGGGAGGGGTTGACATATCAGGGGGGCACAGGTGAGGGTGAGGAGGAGCGATCTTTGCCCTGAGTCCCAGGGTCGGGGAAATGGGGGGTAAGGGTGGACTCTGCGATGATGAAGGCTAGCCGGCTAGCTTGCTGGTCACCAAGGAGGACTTCCTCTGGGGAAGATCCTGCGGCGTGGGAATGTGGTCGCCAGTCACCAGGTTCTTGTCTGGCCCTGCCACAGGAAGCTGCTTGTTCTTCATTTTGGCCTTGGCCATGTTGTAGTCACCCGAGTCGAAGTACTTTTGCTGTGTGAGAGGAGACACGAGAGACACCCACAGCTTTAGAGGCATGCAGCTTTGTGATCAGTCACTGAAACCAAAAGGCAGAAAACTCTGGTCTGTCAAAACTACTCATAAAGTTATCAGTACACTTGAAGGGTTATTGGTCAATGTAATTGTTCCTCCTGTCTGTACTCTCCCTGTGGAGGGCCCTTTCTGATGCAATTGCAGTGCAAGAGATAGCGAATGAAAGCCAGAGTGCTTGTTGTGCTGCAGCTAATATGAGGCTTCAGGGGTCTGAACTAGACCCTTTCCGAGTATCTCCACTTACACCTCTGCAATCTCATAATAGCAGCTAACAACCACTTCCTCTCAAAATTTGTCTGTTTTTTTCTTCAATCTCTTCCAGTGAAATTTCATTAGAAAGATCTTTTCACTGCCAATACGGATGAGAATTATTACAGCAAGAGTATAACAACAAATAGGCCAGATCATATTTAAACTTCAGCATTGGACTGATTCAATCACCAGAAAAAGGAAAGTCCAGTCTAAGATTTGCTAACGTTCCTTTATATCATCATTCTTTGGGAGTAATCTTATGATCAAGTGTTGCAATTTACTTTTTGGCTCTCCCTGCTGCTTGCCTCGGTGACTCCTACTCCTTGTCAGTGATTTCCCTGAAGTACTTTCACCAGACTCCAGAGGTGGATGCTCTCTGTAACATATACTGTATGTGTAGGTGGACAGAGAGCAACAGTTTTTCCAGTAGAAGAAATAAAGAGAGTGGAGAAAGACTGATGCTTTTGTTGCTCTGCCCTGCTCACATTACAAATAAAAAAATAACCCGTCACATGGACTGTTGTGTTCCTCATGCATGAAAGTGGCTGCAATGGGTTTCTGGTTTATTGAGATAGGGCAGGAAGAGAAATAACTCCCCCCTTCTGCCTCAGAGGTTGAGTCCTACAGGACTGTTGAGGGCACCTCACGAAACTCATGGTTGCAATGGATGCACACTGTTTATCAGTCATGCTTCAGATAGCAGTAATTTTCTATAAGCCAGAAACATTTGAATGATGTCTACATGAGCTCAGTCTACAGAATTGGCCAAAAATTCAAAACATTCACAGGAAATGGGAAAAGGACTACAAGCTATGTAGCCTGCAGCTGTGTTTAAAGTTTCACAAGTGGATTTTTCAGTGACAGTAATGCAGTGGAGCTTGACTTATCACAGCAAAAACATCACCTGGACAAGACAGCTGATACATTTTGAAATTTTTGCTTGGATGTCTCAGTAATGTACGAAGGGGAGGAGGGGGGTTCAGAGGTTTCTTGACAGACACGATCAAATCTACGACCAGTTTTTATTGACACTGAAGCCTGCCTCTGAGCTCCTAACAGTTCTTACAAACCGCAGTTACATACCCCTTTCTGTAGTCTCTTCATGAGGAAGTCTGAACCTCCGGGCTTCTGACCCAGGCCGGGGTATTTGGCCTTCAGCTTTGCCTCCTCTGCCTTCACTGGGTTCGCATTCTTCTCTTGGGCGTCCTGTGAAGACAAGCACAAACTGCCATTTAAAAAAATAAATAAATAAAAAAAATCTGAATTGTTTTTGCTGGTTGTGTAAGACAGCTGGTTGTCTGAAAGGCACTGATTTACACTCACTCTTCAGTTCCAAAAAGGCTGCTGGCTGTACAAAAACATCACAGTTCCTGCAGGAAAGTGGACTGTTGAGCCCAGAACTCCTCAAATACACCAAAACTGTGCTGTGAAATGGGGTAACAACTATGACAATGACTAGTGGGGACTGGAGGGACTTCGTAATAGTATGATTGACAGCATGAATGTTCATAACTTACAGCCTGTGCTGTCACCACCTACCTTGAGAGGAAAAAAATTCAAGTAGAAGACAGAGCTTGACACAAAGAGATTCAGATCTTCCAACGAGTCAATAGACTACTCTTGTTCATTATTATCATAAAGCAATGAGACAACCACTCTCAAGCTTTTCAAGCAATCAAGAGTGCGATTGATTATTCAATTACAAGCTTACAATTACTACTTGCTATCCGAAGTTTGTGTAGATAATACACGTGTTTGCTTTGTTTCCAGTAAAGAACACTGGCCAAACTGGTCAGGGGACTATCAGCCAAGTCTTTGTTGGGTATGTCTGAGTACACAGTGCAAATCAGTTGTTTTGACTGCATGTTGAAACCAGCTTAGGGAGTAGTTGGTTTAAAGTGCATGTAAAACTTTAATGCACACACCACAGGGGCCACTTATATACTCGCTGCACGTACACCTGGAGAGAGCGGTGCACAGCACAGACCTACTTCCACTATGCAGACAAGATATAGCACTCAGCTTGCAAAACTTGCTGGGGCAACGATAAAATGTGACTCAGGACACAGAAGCCGATGAACAGATTCCCTGAGGAGGAGGAGGAGGAGGAGGAAGAGAAGCAGTGGCGGGGGGGAACCTGTGGCACCAAGTGCTGATTCACTTGGGCCCATGACAAGAAATTTATGAGCTACTATATTCAGCCCCAATGCAGGGAAACTGCAAATCCAAAAACAAATTCAATAATTTTAAACTGTTACGACTAACTGTAAAGAAGAAGAAATTCCAACAGGGAGGTTCAAAGTTTGACTGTACATTTTCTTCGATGCTGTTCAACTATAGAGATTCTCTGCTTGTTCCAGCACCTCAATAAATCTGCACTTATACCTGCAATATAGAGAACATTACTTTACCCAAATCTTAAAAGTGCTTTATAAATTTTATGGATTGGTTATGGATTGAGTGGTTTAGGTTCGACAGTGATTATGTCTACATTTATACACCCACTTCCAGGATTATGCAAAGAAACTAACGAGTTTTTCAACAACTAATGGGGTGCAGTATGAGCATTTATGGGACATTAATGCATTCCAGATATAGAAAAAACTAACCACTAAACCAACCATTATGCCATTATTATCGTTTAAGTCGTTATCTTGAGGTCTTTTTTTTATTGGCTCAACAGTAACACAAACTTGTGCACATGTTTTGTGTTACTGTGTGCTACATGCTGCATTAACAGGGGAAGGCGGTGCTCAGTTTGTTTTTCCAGTACAGGTGCTTCCACTAGATCAAACTACACCGAGTCCCCCCCCCTTCTCCCCTTCACCTCCACTTTATGTCTTTATTAGGAGACCGTCGGCTCTGCACGACACGTTTCGGGACCCCCAGCCCCCTTTACTGGACGGAACCAATGAGGCCCGAGCTACCGTGGACTCACCAGCCAATGACACAAGGCAAGAGACAAAACAAAAAGTGACACACTGACAAGGTGCTGTGTTGTGACAAAAAATACATATATATATGTAAATAATAATAACCCCCCAAGCAAATTGCCCCTCTGATCGCAGGCCTCCGTGTGTGTGTGTGTGTGTGTCTTCTTGTCGCACACACATTTTATTGCTAGCTGCCGTTAGCCGCGGTGGTTAGCCAACAACATCCAGAGCAGCAGCCACTTAACCCACCTGTTTTTCGTCCTCGTAGTCCACCTGAGTGTCCGAGTCCGGGTTTTCCGACGACATTGTGTTGACTGCGGAGGACAGGCAGGTGTCCCGTCTTGCCAGACGCCACCGAAGACGTGAATGGGCGAGCTGCCGTGTTGTGTACCTGTGCTGAAGCTAATCCTCCTTTTCTGAGCACGACTGCTCCCCAACAAAGATGGCGTAACGAGATGTGATGTCACCGCTGGAGTAGGAAGCGGGGGGGGGGGGGGGGTGATCGACGTATACAGTAACCAATAGAAGAGCAGCATCGGCCCGCAAGGCACCAATCCGGTGCCAGGAAGGGCAGCTCTCTTTGTGAGCGACAATCCGTCGACCAATGACATTACAGGATTTGGAGACAGAGGGCGTGGGCGATGCTGGGACTGCACTGCATCAACACAAATCACCTGAATAGCATAAGAGTTAGAATCGGTCCAACTTCTGAATCAACACTTTATTAAACAAAGAATAAAACAGACTGATTCTTCTTTAACAAAAGGATCGGAAAACGTTTTCATTTTGTTTAGCTTCATAAGCACTCCCAAAGAGACGCTAACTGTTCTGTGATTGGCTACATGCTGGTGACCTCCCCGTCAATCAAACTTTAGCGGGAAAGGTAGTTTCATTAAACACCTGGCTTACAGCCAGTTCTTCTTTTAAAACTTCATTACTGTTGTTTGTGTTCAAAAAACAACCTTTTGTTGCGAAAATGTAAGTATAGGAAACAAAGAAACAACTGTAATCGTATTGTGCTGTTTGGAGATGATGTGTAAGCTAACGGGATAATTAGCTAGTTGTAATTAATGTAGTACAGAAATGTAAAGATGCTAAATTAGCGTGTTAGCTAAATCAACAGATCTTTGGCCGTTTTAGTCATCGTAACATATTTCTTGTTTTCTTTTCAGATCTTTAGTTTTGTGGGTTGTATTTCATCCAAAACGATGGCGTGTGTACAACAAGTGAAATCTTCACAGGTAAAAATCGATTTAAAGGTTTTGGCTTTAAGCTAGCTGGCGAGCATTTTAGCTAGTTAGCTACAGGTCAAATGCAAATTTTAATCCGTCGATGTTATGTCAAGTTTTCTTGTTATTTTTAATAGTTTTTGGATTAATTGTTATTTTCCAAACCCTATGTACTAATAATAACCATGTTTTGCTACATTATTATGAGAACTTTAATTAGTGTGACATACTGTAAATTCATTAAGAAGCCCAATGGAGATCATGTGTTGAGGGTTTAGCTTTTATTTATCATCTTCTGGTTGTATTCTTGTGTAAAGTTAAATTCTTAACTATTTAATACTGCAAAATAGTCATTGTAGATTTAAAAAAGAAGTAACTTTTTTAAAGCAGCTTTTTTGTAAAATGATCATCCACAAAAGCGTTCATGTTCAGGAACATCAGAGGAACCACACGATAAAAAATATTCTTGCTAATATTCTGCTGAAATGTATAAGTATAGACTTTAGATAGACAGTATCTAGTATAAAATTTGGAAGGCTAGCTGATATGTATGTGTTTACTGTGACAGGGAAGCTGCACTCACTTATGATTAATTTGTTTCTCTTGTGCAGGACACTCAGCTTTTACCTAATCAGGTTCTCTCTGAGCAGCAGTCCTTGGTTGTTATAAAGAAGCTCCTGGCCATCGCTGTGTCTGGCATCACATACCTTCGGGGGCTTTTCCCAGAGAAAGCCTATGGGAGCAAATATGTTGAAGGTTACATTATCCATGGAAATATCACCAAGATGCCATGTGGAGAAAAAAAATATCGAAGATTCTTATTTGTCTTTTCTTTTTTCATCACACAGAGCAGAAAGTAATGATCCTGAGGGAAGAGCGAACCTGTGCAGGTGCCAGTCAGATTGTTCAATGGTAAATAATAATAAATAAAACAGTCAGAACAACAATGTGGCATGTGCTGGCCTTACAAAAGTAATTTCTTAAATGTGTTGTACCTTTTTTGACATAGAGTCGCTTGATAATGTTTTTCCTGCTTAAAAAGGTACATAGGTGAATATGTTTCCAGTCAGTCTACTGTAACATACAACACTAAAATGCCAAAACACTTGGTTTAATGTGATGATTCAGGGCTTACTAATCTAAGGAACTGTTCTGTGCGTCATTATCACTTTTAATTGGATGTTTCCCTTTTATTCTTCCAGGATGCAAGGATGCTTTGAGGCCATCCAGAAGAAATATGTAAATTACATTCAACTTTTTTCGCTAAAAATCAGAAGATTTGATTTGTGTGTGTTTGTAACTAATGTTAACTTTTCCCACCCACCAGCTCCGCACCGTCATTATGTCTGTGAGTATTTTGCACATTTTTCATTTTCTGCATTTGGTGCATAACCAGTAGACCGGGAAAAACTACCATAGCAAGGGGACAATAGGGAAAATACGAGGATTCATTACTATCCAGGAATATTTATGGTTTTGATGCTTTACCCTTTTTTTTTTTTTTAGATCTACACAGATCCAGAGAATCCACAGGTGATTTGCAGATTTTCCTTTTCATCATCATCAGCTGTTTGAATGACTTTATGTCTCATCTGACACAAATGACTTGTCTTTCAGAAAGTGACTGAATTTTATCAGTTTAGGATCCAATATACTGCAAATGGAGCACAGATGGACCTTGAGAGGTGGGCTTTATTTATTTATTTATGGTGCCTGACTTTAATGATAGCAGGCTGACTTGTAGGAGATAACCTTTTCTGAAGGGAGATCATGAATTATGTCTTTGAAGCAATGTTTTTATAAATTTAAGGAACTGTGGGTGTCCTAAGTGTTCAGTGCTATGTGATACTGAAGAACTGTGAAGCAATTAAATTTAATACATTACTTTACTTACTTTGATGTTGTATGATTGGAAACTTGAACATTCAAACTGTAAATTAAATTAATGTTTATTGTGATTATATTTTGCAATAAAACATATTTTTTGGCATGAAAAGGTAGAATTTATCCCCCAGTGACTTAATGTTGCAGGAGCACTATGCTACAACAGCATTTAACAGTAGCCTGTCAAAAGTCCCAGTGATATCACTATCGTTTAGCCTGTTTATAGCAGGAATGTTGTGTCTTTATTTGGATTTGTTGCTCTGTATAAAATGTATGAAGAGCAGCAATGAAAGCTGAGCATCAGACATTTTTGCAGGAAATTTGTTGAACCTTTTAGGAGGTGAATTCAAAATGTCAGGAAGTCTTTTTTCAGTCTTTAGATTTCAGCTTTACCACAATACATCATGAATACATTTTTGGTTGACACTTCTTCCATGCACATTTGCAAATATAGGCAAATGAGGGTAAAAACCAGGTGGATGGTATCACAGCAGAAAGATTTTCACAACGGCCGCCTGATGAGGCGAAGTATGTTTGTTTTTCACCCCACTTCCTTTCTCAACCAGCAACAACAATAGCAAAGTGTCAAAGATGTCATGTGGAAACACCAAGAAGGCGAGCATCCTGCTGGTGAGGAAGCTCTACACGCTGATGCAGAACCTGGGGCCTCTGCCCGACAGCGTCTGCCTCAACATGAAACTGGCCTACTATGATGATGGTAGTGCACACAGCCGCAAACGCCCACTTTCATTGTTTTTTTTCCCCCCTCCAATTAGGATTTTTGACCAGCCAATTTAAAAACTTTTATAGATTAAACAAAATTTATAGTTGTAGCCTTTTAGTATGAATACAGAAAAACAGATAAAACTTTAACACGGTGGTCTGATATTTTTGTAGAGCATGATGCTGTGTAGGAATTTGAAGATTTATGTACTTTTTATTGTTTTCATGAAGCAATGACTCATCATTTCTCGTTATTGTGCCAGTTTTTTGTCTCCTGCTCATTATGGCTCACAGCAAACAGAACAAAGGCTTCCATTGGCAGTTGTTGATGAATAGCCCCCGACCCCTTTCATCAGTCAATATGGCACTTGGGGGTTTGGTCAATATTTGCCCTCAGAACATGTGTAACTAAATGTGATTACATTTTGACATTTAAGATTTTAAATTTACTGAATTTTGGTACTTTGGTGCAGAGGTCAGGGCCAACACTTTATCACAACCTGAACGTGTCCACCAAGTTTTATGATGATTGGCCAAACAGTTAATGATTTGCAGCCATTTACTTTGTAAGCTCCACCCGTTGGGTGTGAGAACCAGAAGTCTTAAGGTTTTGTCTCACTTTGTTGATACATTTAGCTGCATAATTTCCCCAAAACATGTCCTAATGCTGTGTTTTAAATTACTTTAAGTAATTAAGTACTTAGTTTTAGTTTTTTTAAATATTTATTTCTCACAGTTTGTGTAAAAAAATGGTCTCATTTTGTTTTTTGTTTTCTGTCTTTGGTTGTTTTCCAGTCACCCCTCAGGACTACCAGCCACCGGGCTTCATGGAGGCTAATGGAGACACCATGCAGTTTGAGAGGGAGCCAGTCAAACTGACCATGGGCGAGGTGGCCACGCCCTTTCACACCCTGAAGTTGGACATGGCCACGGAACGACAGAGACTGGAGCAGGTGAAGATTAACCAAGCATGAGACAAAAGGGCTTAATTTTGGTCTTTATACGTCCTTTATTTACCATGTTATAGCTTTTTTAACTCTCTCTTACTCTGTCTAGCTATCTCCTTTAGGTTGTCACTTTTGTCTCCCAACAAACTAGTCTGCACTATTGGGAGCATATTTTTAATGGACATCATTTTGCTAAACATCCTGCAGGTGGAGGAGACTGTGACGGAGAAGTGGGTTCTAAAGATGGAGGTGGATGGCGTCTTTTCACAGGTCAGCACAAAAAAAAAGACACAAACAACAAGCAACAGTTCAGGAGACAGGTACATAAAGCTCAGGTTACAGGATGTGATTATGCAAAACTGGAAACATGCTTTCTTTTTGAGAAATGCTTTACATCATTTCCTGTACCGCAAGTTATTACACATGGCTGAAAAAAGAAAAAAAAAAAAAAACTCCACAGATTGTTGGTCAAAAATCAGAGCTCATCAGTAAACATCAGTATAAGTTCAGCTGTTTTACTGAAACGTTTTCACCGAGGCCACAGAGGCCCTGAAACAGATTTTCACAATAAATAATGAGGTCTGTCAAATGTCTCACAGTTATGAATGTACAAATATTGCACATGCAAGCAAGACCAATGCTCAGTAGCTGTTTGTTGTAGTGTGTCAGTGTGCTGACGTTCGAGTGTGTTGCTCATATAACATGTTTTGATCTGCAGAGTCATGTGATTGAAGACGTGGAGAAGCCCGACACTGAGAACACAAAGTTAGATAACACTGGTAAACAACCCTCACCACACCAAATTAAATAAATACTGTACCTCTCATGAGACAGATAGAATGCTATGAAAGTTAACGATTAATGTGTGTGTGTTTGTTTTTTCTTTAGTTGAAGAAATCCATATGAACGGCCACGAGAAGAAAAAAATCTGCCAGGAAGTTACAGAGGTAGGTGTAACAATAACCACGCCAACCAATGAGCTCCCAGGTAAGAACATTTCCAACTCCAGTGCAACACTGACAAGCCCAAATTCACTAACCCCAGCTTTTCCTGTTCAACAGCAAATAAATGTGCCACATGTAAGACCTTTTTTGGCCATTTTACATCTGAGAAAACTGCAGATTTATTTATTCTTTTCAGGAGCAAAAAATGTTTTTATAAATATCTGAAACTCCAGAGCTGAAAGCATTCCTTTGTAAAAGCTCCTTTGACTGTTCAAGTAAGAACAAATGCATTTCAACAAAGGTATCATGGTGATTTAACTGATGTGTCAAAGAAAAGGCGGTAAGGATCCACAGACTGATTATAGGCTCTGTGCACACATAAAACAAAGAGCCACTTCGGCTGTTCATGGCGGGGGGGGGGGGGGGGGTGGCAGTGACATTACAGACCATCTGTCCCCTCTCAGATGGACACACTGGTGAAGAGGACCTCTGATATGGAGGTGGGCCTGAAGAGGACCAGGAGTGGACGGATCATCAAGTCCACTACGGTCAGGGCGCCACTTGAAGCTCAACAGCCACCATGTAGTCTGTTAATAGCCCAACAAGCTGAAAAGCCTTGTCCATGCCTTGCAGTACTTAAGAAGGTTTTATACTTTGCAACTGAGTCTGTTTGATTTATTAATTAACGACCAACCAGCAGAAGAAAATGAAATGAATTCAGAGCTTGGGGTGTGTATTATGTCCTCACAGTTGTGTGTGTGTGTGTGTGTGCGTGCGCAGGAGACAAATTTGACCGTGGAAAATAAGCCGACACCCATGAAGAACACAACGGTAAGAAACCTTCAGAAATACTTATTTGATTATGATTTAATATGGGCAGTTTAATGTATGGGTACAATATAGGATTGGTTATTGCATTATGTGAGAACAGCAGCAGCGTGTGCTCATAAACTGTCAGTCTCTTCCGTTATTAATCAATGTGAACTCAGACAGCGTCCAACAGTTGACATTTTAACTGTGGGTGTAAAAAGATTTACCACAGTTTTTTTTATTGTTATTTTTTAAGGCGAGAAAACCATTTGTACATTCACATGAAAACGTGTATATCAGACTGGGTGGAACTGTTTGGTTCACAGACGACTCATAATTTTGGTTCTGCAGATTGAGATGACTCAAAAATTCTGCGGTGACCATTTGTCAACTGTTTTTTCAGGTTTCTCCATATGACATCGCCAGCAGCCAGGAAACACCATCCGCCTCCACACCGAAAAAGAAACGCAAATTCAGTGAACCCAAAGAGCGCTACTGACCTCCCACTCCGCCGTTACAGCAGCGTTGTATTGATTTATATTGTTTTTGACGCGTTTACAAGTGTGTTTTTTTATAAAGGGTAAGTCCTGGTTTCTGAAAAAAGGTTTTAAAAACTATTTGTGGTTATGCTGCACTATATCACACATTTTTTTTAATGCAATACAGATTTAAAACATGCTGATGCAGTTAAGTATAACTCATCTTTGAGGTTGGAATAATTTACAAAACTCTGTTTATTTTCACCTCTGGGCGGTTATGTTTATTTTACTGGAGCCATTCTGTTCTCATGCACAAAACAGGACTGAAAAACTTGAATAAAACAAATAATGAAAGTACATTTGGCAGTGTTTTTTTTTTATTATTATTATTATACACCCTTAAACATGCACTGCTGCTAAAAACGTACTTTTGTGTATTTATGCATTTTATATGTTTTGTCTGTTTATCAAAGATGGAGTTGTGCAGTTAATTGAAATAATCACATTGAAGGAAAGATTCAAACAGCGCTGAGGTGCTGCTACCATTTTAAAGACATGAGGGAAAAATACTTGTTTAGGCCAAGATTTTTTTTATTTGCTTTTTTTAATGCAAATACCATCCAAGAAATAAAAATTATATCACATCTGCCAGAATAATCACAGATGGACTTTGTTTAAACTTGGTCAGGCTTGTTTCAGTCTCCTGCATACGTTGATGCAGCAGCCTACAGTCATACCTTTAAAAAGCTGCTCTGCGTGCCAGGATTGTGTGAGTCACATTTTTATTAGATCTACGCAGATGGTGATCAGGTTGTATAAATATCTTTTGCCAGCAGCTCCACATACTCGGGTCAACACAACTCTGCAGCTGCAGGAGTTGACTTCTGCACTCTGAGCTGAGGTGATGAGGTTTTATATTAAAGTGGACTTTGCCTGTAGGTCTGTAAAGTGGAGTCAGTGCTGAAGTGCCTTGAACCTTGTGTTCTATCTCATCACTATCACTCCTGCTGTCGAAGAAGTGAGATTGTATTGAAGTCTATGGGAAAATGTCCCTCCCTCTCGCTGATTTATTGGCTCAGCAAACGTTTTCCTGATGAGTTTATGGCCTCAGTACAGCATGATCATTTTTTTAAAATGATACTATCATTTGGAGGCAAACAGACCAGAAAGCAGGGGATGGATTGGGGGGTTGGCTTCCTCCGATTATGGTTTCGCAAAACCCAGACGATGACAGCCAGATTACAAACTGGAGACCTCAAGGTGGCAATTCAGAAACCAGTGGGTGACATCACTGTAGGCCACCACTTGGCTTTTACACGCTGTCATTCTATTGTGATGCGTAAGGTGTTTATACGTTCAAGCTGCGGCTCTGGTGGTCACGCTGTCGTGACGCTCAGCAGATATTTCAGTCAGCATTGACATGTTTGTGCTTGATTCTTGATTTTAGAAGAATATGCAGTCGCTCTTTGCTGTTAAGTTATTTAAAAGTCGCAGCTTTCTGACCTTCCCTTTTCCCAAAAGCCAAAATGCCAGCTCGGCCTGCAGGATGAAAAAAAAAAAAAAACTACTCAATCTTCACCTGCTTGTTGAAAAACAAACCTACGTGTTTGAATAGACACTGAAATGCCACCATTTGCATGTGAGGTGCCTTAAATGAAGCTGTTAAGTGAAAGTGGATTATATCTGTACACAGTGACCTTTGGGCCCAGATAAGGGCCCGTCGGCAGCCTCCCACCCGCCAAGCTGTGTGTTTTTAATCTCCTATTGTTTTTCCCAGAGAGAGGGACATTGGCTGATAGACTGCCTTAACCCACTGCAGATCAATACTGCAGGATGCCTTTGTGATGCATATCCAAGCAGCACCCCCCGCCACCTCGCTCTCTCTGCAGCAGGCCAGAGGGGGGAGAGAAAGAGACTCCATCAAATCAGCCCTCGTGTCCTAACACTGGCGTTGTCTTGACCACCACTTTTATTTCATTGTCTCTGCGCTTTTATGGGGATTAAAAGAATGGACTGGCAAATTTGTGGTGGACAATATGGGCACATTGTGTGCACCGAGGCCTTTTATGAACTGTGAAATTAATCAGGGTTGCCCAAACTCACAGCCGCACTCCAGTGGCAATTTTCAACACTTTTTATTATTTTGACGGCGGGGGTTGGGGTGTTCTCCAGGTATTGATAAGTGATGAAATGCAATGACAGTAGAGGCACGTTCACAGATCTAGTCATGTATAGAGCTGTTACAGCAACGCTATATCACAGAAATGAACCTATACAAAGCACCCAAAAAGCACAAAGTATCCAATAAAAGAAGGGGTCCCGAAGGGGTTCGACCCCCTGGAGCTCAGACTTAAATATGGATCTCCTTCAATCAGCAGGAGCAAACAACATGAGAACATGTTTTAAGGGCCAGTGTTCCTGTCAAGATTTGTCCCAAATATCTACAGAGGGGAGGAAGGAATCTAAATTGCAATTTTATTTCAGGTCCACCCTTGATCATTCACTCGGATCCTGGGACTCTACATCATTTCTGTACACCCAGGTCTCTCAGAAATGAATTCTGAAATTAAATTCAGGGACACACGTCCAGCGGCTAGTGTTAACAGATCAATCAGCTGGTCAAACAGCAGGAGGGGGCAACCGGATGCCTCCACGGACCAATCAGAAATCTGGGTTTGGACTGTTTGAGTCGATAGCTTAGGTCCAGGGCGGTCTGTGTACAGTCAAGGCAAGACCCGCTGACAGACTGATGGACAGACAGCCGCAGTCCATCCCAGGGCTCCATATAGATTAAAGCCAGCTTCTGTGAGCCTATAGTCGCGGTGCAGTGATTGTGCCTGCAGGGCCTATAGGCCCCAAGGGGGGGCTGGGCTTTAGAGCAGGAGGGGGAGGAGAGAGGGATGGAGTGGACATCCAGCCCAGGGACCGTGACCCCTTTGACCTTGCCAGAAGGGCAGCAAATGTTTCCGAGCTGATTAGCGCTTCCCCAGCAGAGCACCCTGCTCGCTGCAGAGGCGTTGGAAGAAAATATGTCATTCACTTATTTTCTGGAAAAATATTGTATAGTCTGGCCAGAACAAAGATGAGGTCATGTCAAGATTTATTTATTTTTTCTCCTATCGTTCGTAAAATAAAACCAAAGTTTTTGTTACCAGAGGACAAAAGTAACAAAATACTTTGATATATTTAATATTTACTTGTGATTCTTTTTCCTTTATAAGTGTAATCCACTGAAGTTAATGGGGAAAAAATTTGAGTCTGCTCAAGCGCATGTATTGGTAACATTGGACAGGACGCTTTGTTATCAGCTTACAGGAAGTAACATGCTTTGTAATAGATGACCATGAATGATATACTGTAACACTTTAAGCGTTTACTTGTGATATAGAAGTGTACTTTGTTTTCAGTGCAACGCAAATTTATTCATATGACACTTTGTCATAACAGGCCGATTCAATGTTGGATCAAAGGCTGCAGCCGAGGCTTCAGTGGTAGAACCATTTGTTGACTGATCAAACTGAATCTGTACTTTGCACTTAAGCTTTGTCAGTTTTAGCCAAGTGATGCATTAAATATGTTTGACCATTCTGTGCTTAAACAGAGAAACATTACTTATCAAACAGGGGATGAGCGAGCAGGGATAAAACACAACCACAAGAGGGCGATAAGCAGCCATGGAATTGAGCTGCAAGGCCAGTACAAGAAACTCCTGTAGCTTTGTGTGGTGACAGGAAAGCATCTCCTTTCCCATTCACGCCTTAATCAGCTCGTACAGTTGGCCCCCGCACTGCACACAATTTAAAAAGCATGCGATCCTACTAAACAGCCTACACGAGGCTATTCAACTTGTCTTTTGAGAGACACTGCAGCGGCAGAGTCAACGGTATTGATCCGAATAAGGAACGGTAAAAAGGGGGGGAGGCTGAGAGCAGGTGGTAGTGGGCCAGCAGATTCAGGGATTTAGTTGATCACCGGGTATTTATGGTCAGCGCTGCCGAGTGGCAAAGAGGGACCAGTACCTACTCCAAACAGATGCTCAAAGCAATGGGATGTGCCCCCATTGTGATCTGAGTGGACAGCTGAATTGTTTACCACCAAAGGGCCCTTTTCTTCGGCGGCAGGCCTGCGCACAATGGGGGCCCCCGCCGCACTGACACACTGAGGATTTCTGCAGGGGGAAGCCAGGGAGGGTGTGGTGGTGGTGGTGGTCATTGGGGGGGGGGTAGGGGGTTTATAGGGTGAGCCTCTGTCCGTACCCCCTTTTTTCTTTCTCTGTCCTCAGATGGACCTCTTTGCGCCCCCCTCAGCTCCTTCCACAAAGGCCCCCCTAAAGCTACCGCAGGGCAGGGGTTTAAATGTCACGCTTGGCCATCAGAGCGCCCAGCCCCCGGCTCGTGTCTCCTGGGGGAAGCACGCCAAGAGACATGGAGTGGGACAGAGGAAAGCCAAGGGGAGGGAGACACTTGCCCTTGCTCCATTGTCCATTACGATAGGCATGAGCTGCTAACTGACTCCAAATCAAGTGTATCCTCTCGCCACGCGCCCTAGCCTTGTCTTGTTCTTGCTCAAACACAAAGGCCCTCTGTGTTTTTATTTTTTTGTTCCATCATCCATAGGTGAATAGCAGCTTGCTTTGGTCATGGTATGTTTGGTAGAACAGCTTAAAGGAGCCTGCAGAGTCCAACTTCAGCTGGCCACCGGACTGAATGATAAAACACGGTTTGTCATCCAGATACGATCGACATGCAACCACATCGCGCTCACAGTGAGCGCTTACATGACAAAAATCAATGCTAACTTTTTGCGTTCAGTCACATAAGAGGGACAACAAAACGTTAAAGCAGGCAGGGGGAAGGGACGGTGGGGTTTAAGGCGTGGGGGGTGACAAAATGTCAAGTTGAAATACAAGTACAGGGAAAAATATACGAGCTGCCGGCCAACTTTATCCCAGTCCAAGGTCCTGGCCCATACTTTACCCACCCACAAGATTGAGTGTTTTATGTATCTATTTGTTCTAAATAGTGGCACACTTGACCTTGAGGCAAGACGTGTGTGCTTGCAGCCTGGCCCGGGAATCATCCCTCCTGTCAGCCTCGGAAGGGAGTGACCTTGAACCAAACAGGCGCAGGCGTAGCTGAGTGCACAAACTCATTTAACTCCCAGGTTTGTTATCGACATGTTGTAATCGTTAACATTATGGATGATGAATAACTACTGAGTGCCGCATACCTTACGCAATATGTCGCCGTGCCACATAAACTCGGGCCAGCCAAGGGCCCACGACGGCAGACGCTGCGTGCTGACAGTCAGATGACTAGAGGGCCACATCATTTAGACTTGTTTTTCCACTGAATCTCAACAACTCATCATGAGTGCCTGCAAAGTACATCGAGGTGCTTCAGGACATAGATCATTTCTGTGCTTCAATGCTTTTCTCCTTTTTTTTAAAGCACACATTCATGTGTACTCAGGAACACTTAACCTCCAGCATCAGCTGTTCAGGCGTCTGCAGAGGACCTTCTCTTAAGCCACTCATATTGATCATTGTAAATATGAATTTACCGTAGTCTGAAAAATGCAGAAAAAGGACAAGAAAATTAATATGGCCAGCATTGGCCCAAGCTGGAGGTATTAATTTAAATTTTGTGGCTTTTCGAGACAGTGATCTAATGTTTAAGTATCCATGAAGTGCTTTGTGAGGGGAGCCACAGAAGAAGCACTAAAATCAAAGGAGTTAAATTCTTCATTACTGCGAATTCAGGCCTGTATGAGAAATGAAGTTATCAGCTCCCTTTTTATTTTTTTATTTATTTTTTGTTTGTTTCTTTTGTGGACAGACTAATGACACTGTTGCCTTTAGATCAAACCTCCAAGACCTAAATCTTCCTTCCATGTGTATAAGTAATATAATACACCAAGAAATATTCCTAACAGAAGTACAAAAAAAAAAAAAAAAACAACATACGGTGTCATTTTCGTTTTCCACATTTCAGATTTGAACTTTAAGAAGTTTGTAAGAAAAGAAATGAACATTCATATTCAGTTTTAGCATTTACAGTCTTTAGCCCTGATTACAAAAAGGTGTGACAAATAATCAATAATGTAATATGCCATGATCTGCTCTCCTGTGATACAGTATTGATGTTCTGCTGAATCTTTCTTGTGATACTAAGAACAAGCTCTTTTCTTTTACTTCATCTAAATCTAAAACCTTTTCTGAAAATCCCTGAAAACAGCAAAAATAACAGATAATTATTGATGATAGTTCCTCTTCAGAAGCACTCTGTGATGTAGCTTGATCAGATCTGACCTCTGTCTTTAAAGACATGAGCAAACAACTCGATAAATATCTTCACATTCTGCCTCTGACTGGAGTATCTCTAGAATCTGATTGGTTTGTGTACCTGACATCACCTTTACCCAATATTGTCTCCATTTGGGAGGGGGAAAAAATACACAAAAAGGCACAATTACAGATGTCTCCTGTGTCAAAGCCCAGTGTGGCTCTAACTTTGGGAGGTTATGTTGCATTAATGAAGAACTTCAGTTTTTATAGTAAATCAGAGATTTAGAAAAAGTATTTTGAGTATGTACCTTCTTCCTCTGTACAGAAATATTTTAAGTGCGCTATATATCTGTTACATTTCCTCCAAAATAAAAAATAAAAAAGAATCTTGAATGACAAGGATCACTAAACAGGAAACATAGAAAAATAAAAAAAACTTAAAGGGTGCCACATTTTCTAAAAGGTGAAAGGTGGAGTAGCCCACAAACACCAACAAATAAAAAAAAAGTATTGGACTAAAAATAAATGCAAGGAAACAACTTTTTACACATTCAATTCACAAAACCAAGAATCTCTGAGGCCCCGCCAAACAACCTGCTTATAGACACCCTCCCAGATGAGGATGATTAGCCCCAGCTGGGGGCAAATCACAGGTACAGCAAACAGCTCCTGATTGGCAAAGAATGAAAAAACAAGTAATGTGATTTCCATGCCACGGTTTCCTGGAAATTTGGCTTAGGCATCAAGAAGAACAGAATATGTGCATCAGCCACCTAAAATTCAGCAAATAACATTTAATAATCCCAAAAAAAAAAGAATCTTACCATTTGATACTTCTACGGGAAATAAATAAAACAATACTGGAAAAATGACGACTATCAGGCCAGAGTGAAAGTGAAAGACTAAACCAAACTGAGTCACTTCTGTTTAGCGGTCGCTCTCAAGTTGCCCAGAAGTTTCCAGTGATGCAGAATGTGCGTTTCATATACAGTAAGTTTCCACAGCAGGTCTGCAGTTTGACCACATACAGAATCTGCCGGAGGGGAGAAGAAAAAGTTTTCTCTCTCCCTCTCGCTCGCTCTCTCGCTGACGGCCTTGGGAGTTTGACTTCTGCCCTGCTAGTGTTTTCTTCCTCCTCAGGCTTTTAGGGCTTTTCATCTTGCTTAGGTGCAAGGGCACCCACTTCTCTCCTCTCCCAGCCCCTTCTTCCCATCCGGCATGCACATACACATGCGGATTTCCATTTCGGCTATAGTGCGAGATTAGCAGCTCTACCACCCCAAGGGTGGTTTAAGAAAGAAGGGCAGACATCCAGCGGTGTTTGCTGGGATGCATGTGGAGGAGAAGATCCCCCAAGATGTATTTAAAGCCACACTGGAGTCTACGGATGAATCCTCAAAACATGCAGTTGTGGTGAAGTGTCAACTTGAATGGCCTCACATTAGTCCAGCCCTTCCAGGGAGGGAGATTTAATTAAATGCCCCATCCACTTTTGATTTCTGTTGTGGAAACCATTTAATCTGGGAGATTTCCTTTGTTTCCTTCTCTATGTGGAGCTTTTACACAATGCTGTGTGTTAGTATCTTTCATTTAAGACTTGTGGCACAATACCTAATCCCAGATAGCAAAATAAAACAGGCCCATAGTTGGCCATGTGCTTGTTTTCTTCTTTTCTTTCCTGGTCCCCTGCCCCAAATCTGGCCCAAATAGAGTATGAATGTAAGATGCTACTATCACATCGGGACCAATTGTAGGAAGAAAATCCTCTGACTGTCATTAAGGGATGATGGCTAGACTCAGATGTTGAAGAATGCGGGGGCCAGTTTATATGTTGAGCCAGAAGTTTCCTTTTGTTGTTTTAAGGAAAAATTTGATGAGTTAGACGTGGCGTCATTTCACAGGTTCTGCTTTTTGTAGCTAAGATCTCTAAATTGTTTCTCAGATTTTTGCCTCTCAAATTCGACTTTAATTTGATTTGTATTGCTGAAGGCACTGAGAGGCTACATTTAAATAATCAGCAACATGTCTGTCAACAGTTTCTTCAGTGGATATAGAAAGGCACACTGCAGTTCATTTTCAGTGATTTCCTTTGCTGAAAATATCTATATATAAAATTAAAGTATCGTCAAATTAAACCAACACTCACATTCAACTTGAGACCATTCGGATGGAACGACCTTTACAGTCACTTTTGGGTTATCCAGTTTTACAACAGAGCACAAAAAGGACAGACGTATTGGGAAATGACCTCGACGGGCCGTGCAAGCCGTCATTACCCAAACCACAAAGATCGGACCGCAAACCTCCAACAAGCCCATCTGACAAGATCAGGCATCCGATGGCAGCAGTGCCCGTTACAACTGACCCATAACATGTGGCCCAACTACAACTAAATTGTGGCTGAATTATTGATACAGTGGCGTCAGCCGCTTTGCAAGTGGGGGCATGAAAGGAAGCCAACATGGGAATGGTCTGCTAATTTTATATGGGAGCCTCAGGGCACATTCCTCCCAGTGAAGACCAAGCATATTGACATATGTGTGTAGGGGGAGAGACTGTATATAATATCAGCCCAGTGCTGAAGCAGAAAAATGGACGCTGCGACTCTCCATACAGCGTCGACCTCAGTCTACACGTGTTGTGTCCTCCATATTTCTGTAAATATGGCTATAAAATCTCCAGATTTGAGTGCTGAGATGATGCATGCATGGAGGACTTGGCAGGTTTGAGTAAAAATGTATACAATATCCTTTTCTCCTTTGCTCTCCTGCTTCTTTCGATTGCTCCCCTGGAATCATTACAGCTAAAGCGTTTGTTTCACATTCATTTGTCAGTGTAATATCAATACTGTATGGAGAAATGGTGAGATGAATTGTGATGTATGGGATCAAGTCGTTTAGAGGGCTAAAGGGAGAGGGGTGGGGGAATGGGGGGAGGGGAGGGGGCTTTTTGTTGCTAAGCCAAGGTTGTTGACCATCAGTAAGCTGGCTGGCTAATTTCTCCAGAAGTGTCCAAAAGCCTTTGTGTCCTCAGTGCACTTTTATTTCCACCTCTCTTGGAATTGTGATGACCGTGCCTCGGGGCGACAAAGACACCTTGAGGAGCGCCCACCTTTAAATCCGCTGCGCCACGACTTCAACCATGACCCCTCGCTGGAGGGATCCCTCAGGCGAGATTTAAACGAGCTCCCCCAGGTCTGCAGCAGCTACTCTACTCACCGTCACATTTTTAAAGACATGAATTGGCCCTCTCTGATGGCTGATTGTAAAATTAATTTGAATATAAAAAAAAGAAAAGATTTGGATAAATTGATATGAGAACTTACACGTGTGAATAAATCTGCCCTGACGTGTGTTTAAGTGGAGTGCCAGGCAGAAGAAAAAAGCTGTTTTTGGAGTGACTGTACCCAGAGAGACAGAAGGAATGCTGAGGTCCCTGCAACACCCCCCTTCCCCCCGCTTTCCTGCCTTTCTTTCTGTCTTTCTGTTATGTGTCTTTTTGCTTCTCTTTCCACAATTATCCATAAAATAGAAGGGAATCCCTCAAAAAGATAAAAAAAAAAAAAAAAAACAACAACCAAAAACCCATTTACAATATTTAAATGCCATCAGCCTACAGGCCTCTTCCTTTTAATTCCATCATCTTATATTTTTCCAATCTTCTTTTCTTTCTTTCATTCTTTTTTTTTTTTTTTGAAGTGGAATACTATCGCTTACATTTTTACAATTCTTTTCGCTCCCTCCTTTTTTGCTATTATGGAGGACGAGTGGCGAGAAAAGCATACAATATACAGGCTATTGATCCACGCCCATCACTGCAGAAAAAAAGTCGGTTCGGGGGGGTAGGGGGGCTGGTGGGAGGGGGGGAAGGGGGACTGGACACAGCGATCGATAACCTACTCTATCAGCCGTTTCCATGGCAACCGGCCGAGCAAGGACAGAGGGCTTCCATGCATTTTGCACCTGTCTATTTCATATACCTATTGTGAAAATGAAAGTGTCAGAGAAACAAATGCAAAGGTGTCGCGGGGCTCCGGCCCAGCGTCAACTTCCACAATTAAGGAAATTACATAAAGGTTAATAGCTTGCTGGAAAAGAGAGGTGAAAAATGGGAGCGATGGCTTGTGGGATGGGTGGGTGTGGGGTTCTGTAGGGATTTCGGTGACCTCCTCCTCATCTCCCTGATGTGGGCTGAAGGACGCTGGAAGGCAGAGTAGCCGGGCGCTTGTCTGGTTGTGCACGGGTTCTGGGTCGTTTTCTGAAAAACATGCACAGATGACAGTTTGAAATGGGCAGTTGCTTCCTGACATTGGAGACGGGGCCTCTTTTGTGGTTGACCCCAATTTGGAGGTCGGGCAAGAATGATCAATGTGCCGGCCATTAGCTCACCGTGAGCAACTGTAGGCACAAGAGCAGAGAAATATGGCAGCGTAGATACAGAAAAGGACTGAGGAGAGAAAGCAGGCAGGAGGGAGGGCGCAGCGGTGCGGGCTGAGGTTAGCTGAAGCTTTCTTTAGATCAAAACCCAGCAGGCTGAGCCAGACAGACTGTCAGGAGAACTTGACACCCAGACGACCACCGAATCGCCGTCTGTCTGACCGTGGTGGGCATTGAACTTCTAACCCCCTTGCAACCGGAGGCTCATTGGCTCCAGAGCCGTGGCGCTGAGTCGGGTTGGCCCCTAAGTGAAAGGGATGGATATCATGATCTGGGGCCTGTGTTGATCATGTGCCATATTGATCTCCAATCGAAACTACTGCTGAAAATGCAGGATTGAAGGAATGAGTGAGCGTAAGAGAGAGGGAGTGGGAGGGAAGGCAGTCAGCTGTGGCTCCTCGCTATGGTCAGCGGTCCTGTTTCACGCTGCAGAGGAGTAAACAGTGCTTTCACAGAGCATGGAGCATCACAAGTGTAACATCTCTAGCTTACATGCACGTCTTTGTCTTTGAGGGTTCTCCGTTCTGTGTTCTCTGTGCATTTTCACTGATGCACTCATGAATGACAAATCACAGGCCACAATGGATTTTCTTGAATGCCAGCAGAGTGAAATCCGAGCACAAACACAGCATGTCGGCGAGCGGGAAGCTGCACGGCAGAGGAAGACACAGCGGTTGTCCTCCAGCACCAGAGGCGCTCTGTGTTTTGTGAGCTGTGACATCGAGCTATTGATGGGCACGTGGCTCTCTACTGTTGTTCAGGGGCCACTGGCCACTCCGCTGACCTTTGACACCTCAGCCATGCCCCAGCTTCATTGTTAGGGGAAGAGGAGGAAGAAAGAGGAGCAGAGAGGAGAGGAGGGGGAGTAGATGACCCTTGAGCTCCTTGGATTCTCCCTCCCCCATTGCCTCACCTCTCCCATCCTATCCCAACACCTCCATCCAGCCCTCCCTCCCTCCACACACACACTCCGCCTTATGCCGATCAATGACAGTTTCATGTGGCTTCTCTGGGCCTGCAGTGACGTGTGTCCTATTGATTTATCGACATTACTCCAGGCAAGCGAACCCAGAAGCCCCCTCTCTCAGTCGGCAGCCAGGCTCCAGTCCAGCAGAGGTTTACCTCCCCCTGCGCTGTGTGGGCCCATGCCAAGTCATCCAACTGTACCGGAAACAGCAGCGCGTTAGCCGAACAGCAGTTCTGTGTCGATGCACATCTGCGTATGTCACTGAGAATGCTTTTAAGCATCCCCCCCCCCATTCCCTCTGCCCATCTAGTTTCAGTCTGTCCCCCCTCTTCTCCCCTGCACTCCATGGGACATGTAACGGGGACAATGAGCGAGACACCCTGGCACTCACAAACACATTTACTGTCGCCTCCGATTTCCAGAGGCGACTATTCCACTTTTATGGTTAAAAGGTTCTTTTCTTTCGTCTGTGTCAATGTCATGCCTCTGTGACCATGGCTCATCCTCGTGGCTATTACTCTCATCTGCCCCTTTTCCTCTCTTTTAGTGGGGTGTGTGTGTGTGTTGGATGTGGAGGGGGGGCACCCTTTTACACTCTGCCCCCACCCCCTCAGGCTCTCCTGTGTCCAGTGAAAGGCCAGTGGATTCAGGGAGGGAGGGGAAGAGGGCAGCTGGACACTCCCCGTGGCCTTACTAGCCACTGATTTGGGGGGTTGTAGAAGGGGGGGGGTGTCCAACACTATTAGGATAGGGCTGCTGCGATGGCAGCTGGCCCTCAAAAAAGGAGGAGGAGGAGAGGCGGTGGTGGGATAAGGGGCGGCTCAGAGATCAGTGACCTGGCCACAGTGTCCAGCTGGGGCATCATTTCACGGCCCACCTCCGGCCACGTGCTGGATGACCATCTGGGGATCTGACAAACCCCACAAGAGCATCATCTTCTTAGTTTCAGGAATGGACAACAACAAAAGTCAAGAAATCTGTCAGCCTAATCTGGAGAGCGGTGGGAGGGGGAACTGCAGCTGCCTGTTGTAGTTTGGCATCAAGTGTGGTGCGCATCTGCTGTTTAATGCAATGCAGTGCAGTTTGTGCACACAAAGTACAATTTTTGTCTTACTTCAAGTTTAAAGACTTCTCAGATTCATTTCCCAGAGCTTAATGTGACGTCTGCAAAGTGCTTTTCATCAACAGTCTGTCCTCCAAATACTAAGATCTAAGATATAACCAACAACAGTGTGTTTGGGGTTAGGTTTTTTTGTTTGTTGGTTTTTTACCGACTTTACCGATCCATTGATTTTGAAAATAGTTGTTTTTCCCACTCACAGAAATGATTGATTGGTTCATTAAATCCTCATTGTTGCACTTCACACACTGAGAGTAGGTAAATAAGATAACTATGGCTTGAATATCTTTCGGTCTGCAGTACTGAAGTAGTGTCCTGGAGAGGTTAAAGGTGATTTTAAATAGAATTCCTCCTCCAAAGTGCAGAAGAGCACAAGAAGGGGTTGGGGTTGGGGACGGGGGGGGGTCACTTGGCAGCCCAGATGGGCCGTTTGATTCTCTTTTAGCTGAGCCGTTCAGTTTGATGACTCTGATCGGAGAACAGATTAGCGCTGGTTTGTTGTCAGTGCTAACCTCACCCCTCCTCCCCTTTCTTCCTCCTCCACCTTCTGTCCTCCCCCCATCCTTTCATCATCCTCTCCTTCTCCCCAACCCTTCTGTCTTAAACTGTTTAAGGTGATCGAATTTTGCCCATCCTCCCAGTGTGGTCGGAGGGGATCAAAGGTTGCTGACCCCAGCCTGATTGTAAAGGTCATGGAAGGGAGCCTCCATAATAAATAGAAGCCCTGCTAAACAGATCTGACCTTCTAGATGTTTCAATGAGCTTATAAAAATCTCTGTCTTTATTTTTGGGAATCCTCTAATCTCTTTAACAATTTATCATTGTTCTGCTAATGAAAGTGATCTTTTTGTTCATGTCTGATAGGTTTCTAATCAGATTCTCATAGACCCATGTGGAAATGATCCAAAGGATGAGCCGGGGTAGGAATGAAGCTGTGGAGTTATTGCCCTCAGAAACACTGAAGTGCTCCAATGTGCTGAAAGAAATTCGGAAATGTGGTGGAAGGGTGGGGGGGGGGGCGCAATCGTGCACCAGTGTAATCTTTGGTCAGCACTTCTTCATGGCCGATACCACGGTGGGAAAGAAATCCTCTTCTGAAATTTGATTAATTGCTGTGTCCCCGCCTCTCAATCCAAACATAGGTGGAAACGGAGCCCAGTTGACAGGACAGATACATCAGCCTCAAGAACCGCAAGCCCCTGGCAAGCAGAGGCATTTCTTATCCTGTAACAGGATACCCACGTACGGCGAGGTGTGGAAAAGTGAGAACTGCATCGTCTTCATTTGGCCATAACAAGGGAGAGGGGGAGGAGGAGTGTGAGGAAGGGAGGGATGTGGAGAGGGGAGTCATCCAACCAGCCAGCCAGGCAGGCAGCTCGCTAGGTTGGGCCGAGGCGTATCGATTGATTTCCCAATAGCCTCTGGTCCACGAGCGGCGAACCCTGGCCCCAGTTGCTAGGTGACCACACCATCCAAGATGGAGAGCAGGGTGATGAAGGGTGACAGCAGCTCTGAGGGTCAGTGGGGCCAGTGGTCATTCTGCGTCCCCTCTGGGACGCACCGGACATGCAGATAATGCAATGAAACTGGACCTCGGTCTGCAGAAAAGGAAAAAAAAAAAAAAAACGGGCCGAAGCAGCAAATATAGAAAGACAGTATTATCCACCATCTTCGCCCGACCGTGCATATTGTGGTGCAGCTGCACACATATTTATGACGGACGGCTGTTACTTTGGTTTTATGGAGATCGTGTCAGGCTTTGGGTTTCCTGTTGTAGGATTTTCTGCAAAAAATAGATTCGCCTGAAAAATCTTTATGACACCCGAGTGATTCCAGAGGAGCCGTTGACCATATATGAAAATATTGATTTGACAAACAAAGAGCTATTCAAATAGTCATTGTCCAAAACATATTGCCTAAATTTGAAGGCGGGGGATATTGTCCTTATGCAATCAGTGTAAAAAACACCACGCTGTTCTCATTACAGGACCGAAGCAATTTACCAAAACGTCCGATTCAATAAATCACGGAGGAGTTCGAGGAAATTTATTGTCATAGATCTGTCAAAGTAAATATACAGCACTCAGTTTTTAGGACCCGTAGAAGGTGTTGATAGAATTCAGATATGCATTAACACAGCGTATGAAAGACGGGGTTTTATTTCTATTAATGTAATATCAATTATAAAAATGCCACCCTGGCTTTACAGCGTTTCGTCCACGTAGGCTATGACTCATGACAAGGCCTCTCCTCGTAAAAAAAGCATATATTTTGAGTTATACAGTCTTCTGCTTTTTTTTTTTTTTTTTTTTTTTTTTTTTTTTTTTTTTTTAGAGTCGGTGAAACCCTTCAATCTAAAGACAGAATAAATACTCGGCGACTATTCGCAAACCCTCCGTGATCTGAAGAGGACAAAAGAAAAATACTGTAAACATGAACTGGCCATAATCTATATCACATATTCCGCAATGATACATGATACCGTAACGCTTTTCTACATATCGATTGCTCCAGTGTGCGAGTGAAAAATGATACGGAGGGCAAAAGAGAAGAAGAAAAAAGCAGGAGGAGGGGGAGGTGGAGGAAAAGGGGGGGGGGTGGATATAAACTGGGAGACAAATGTAAAAGGATCTACATCACACTGTAAGCTCTGCACTGAGAGAGAAGTTACCAGAAGGCAGAAAAAAGCAGCAGTTGTGTGTCTGTGTGTGTGGTTGTGGGTCACAGGGAGAAACCCATCCAGTCAGCCCTGAAAGGCCACCTTGCATTCTGGCTGCTGCTTGTGTTCTCCCTGTATGAAGGATTTCCCTTCATCCCGTGCCATGCCTCTCATGTCCTCCTCAGAAGGAGCCTGAGCGTTTTCATGTCTGTTGGAGTTCCATGTCCTGAGGACGGAGGACTTCTGTGTCTCTGTGTGTTGCGATTGTGTGTTTTTCTCCCTCCTATCTATTAATAATATTGGGGAGAGCGAGACAGGGAGATAGAAGTGGATGTTTGCTTTGGTACAAGGCGAGATGTTTCTCTGTTTGCAGCCCTAAGCTGTGTGAGTACTCCGCTCTTAAATATTCCCTTCCCTTGTGACTCCAAAACTATCTTCTCGCCCTAAAGGGCTTCACGGACCTCCCTGGCCAAACATCCTCGTACCTTTAACAGCAGCTGAGAGAGGAGAAAACGGGAATGGGAAAAGAGCAGAAGTCTGAACCGAGTCAAGTCCGAGACTTTGGGGAACTGATTGGGAAAAGATGGCTGACTTTGACTGTCACAAGAGTGGCTTCGAATCTTTTGTCTGGGCGTCATTTTCCATTCTGATCTCAGCTCTGAGACGCAAATAAACTTGACAGTTCGAGTCTTTCCTCCATCCGTGATCTGGAGAAAGTTACCAACTTCTACAAGTCTCGTGGCCTTGACTTTAATATCAGTGGGCTGTTCTCATCCCAGCTGCGGTGGACAAAAGACTGAATCACTTTGTGCCAGCCCGTCTTCATTGGTGTCCAGCGAGGCATAGAATTGATTTTAAAATCACACTTTTTGTTTTAAAGGCTAAATGGCCTCCTCTTACATTTCTGACCTTTCAAACCCTCAAATCCAAAACCAATCCTCCAGGTCTCTGAAGTCTTTAGTGACCTAAAGCTGGTGGCTGTTTCTTATTCTCAGCTGGCAACCGACGACTCCTCCAAAGTAAAACTACAAAGTTAAGTTTTTAGTTTTTAATTTTTTGGGTTTTTTTTTTTTATGAATAAACACAATTATAAGCCTGGTCAGACTCTGGTCGTGGATTTAAGAAACCAGGATTTGCTGAAGAAATGGAAGCTGGTCTTCGTTGTCAAAATCTCTGAGTTTATTTGACACGTCCAGGAAAGGCTTTTTCTACATTATAAGTTTGTTGCGCTGCTTCCTTATTTACTCCTGGTAGACAACAGCAATAATTAGCTCGACCACAAGAGGTCTTTATCTAGTAAATGACCTTTTACTGGTTTTAAGTGACTAATGCTCTTGAGAAGAGTCACACTCAAGAGTAAAACACAAAGGGCTTCAAATCTTTTTCTGTCGTGACACTTCGGGAGGGGAAAGGCCTTAATGGACACCCTCCAAAGTCGAACCTTTAAAGTCCTGCCTTACGGCCATTTTCAGTTTTTAGCATTCAGGCTTGCATCACCAAACCGCCGACCCCACTTCCCGAAACACACACCTACATGTCCCCATTTTGCTGATTTTCACCCTCGACCCAAAAAATTTTAATCAAAACTGGTCAAATCGCTGATTTAATGTGGTTTGGTAAATAAAATCACGGGCCCTGAACACAAGACAGTCTTCTAGCTGTGTGTTTGTGTATCTCTCTCTCTCTGTCTGCTTGTGTGTGTTTAGCCGTGGAGAGCGAGGGGGAGGTGGATGGAGATGGTATCAATCGCCAAGCCGGGCCATTGAATGTATTGATTAGTTACCTTTCTTATTAACATGCTGATTAAAGAGCGAAGGGAGAGAGAGAGAGAGAGAGAGAGAAAGAGGGAGTGAAAGAGAGGCGGACAAGGCTGCACACACACACACAAACACACACAAACACACACAGACACACACTCCTCAGCTTCACCTCGGACGGACGGACGGAGGAGAAGAAGAAGCAGCTGCAGCCGAGAGAGAGAAAAGGATGCAGAGTGGATTTAACGGCCGAGCGAGGAAGGAAAAACCAAGGAATAACCGGGAAGAGGAGGAGAGAGGGAAGCAAGGAGGCAAGGAGGCAAGGAGGAGAGGAGGAGGAGGAGGAGGAAGGGGGTGGATGCTAAGGAAGGAAGGAAGAAAGGGAGGCGAGGTGGGGGGGGGGGGGGGCTCGGCCTGACTGCAGAACCAAGGAAGGAAAAAGACAGAAACCCGGCTGCCTTTGATCCCCCACCGAGTCACACCAGCTAACTGGCTGCAGAGACTGACACACACTTTTGCGCTGTGAGACACACACATTTACACCCACACAAGCTTTCACACACACTCACAGCTGGCAGGCCGAGGCAGGAGCATGCATTGTCGTAGCAGAAAATAGCTCTGTGTTTGTTTGTTTGTGAGTGTGTGATCAACATGCAGATGTCTGTAAGTGGTATTTTTATCAGCGGCTGGCTGCGTGCAGCGACGGATCTCTGAAGATGAATGCCAAGTTTCCCAGAAAGGCTTATTTTTTTATTCCGAGAGGGACTGAAAGGTGTTGAAGACAAGATGGAGGGGAAGGAAAGGAAGGGGGAGGGAGGGATGCACTTGTTTATTTGTATGTTTGTTTGGAAGCGTCAGAGTGGGCGTGTCTGGCTGTTTTATGGCGGCCGCAGCAGTTCGGTGTGGTCTGGTTGGAGCTGCAGTTTGAAGTGTCGTTTGGTGGCAGCCATTGTGGCCTCTGCTGTGTTAAATGCGGCTGTGAAGTTGTGTACAGGCCCCTGAAGTGTGTGTGTGTGTGTGTGTGCTCCTTTTTCTATATGTTAGCTTTTAAGAATAAAATAAAAGTGATGTGTGTGATGTGACCTGAGCTGAAGCTGAGAGACGTCCGGCTCTGCTCGTGTTTTGACCGAATCCGGTTAGAAAATCAGAAACATGCACTTTCCTGATTATTTTCTGGCTTCATTGCTTAAATCTGATTTGCTTTTCTTTTCATTTGAACTCTGGTAAAGTGTGTTGAATCTGATCGTCCACATTGGAAATACAGAAGATGAGAAACTGTAGTAGCTGATTTATCTTTATCTTCCACACAACCCCAGAAAAATAGAACAACAACAATAAAAAAATATAATAGCTAAAGATTTTTTAAAACTATATAGGAAACAAAACAACCGCAAATCTGAGGAAACAAACAAAATAACATAATTTCTGTTGTTCACTTCAAAAAGACCAGCAAATGTTGCCCAACTTTGTTTTTGGCATTTAAAATCCTCTTTAAAAAGAAAAACTTGGGCTCTCCTGCTGCTGTGTGACTCAGAGAGGAGCCACTAATTGTTAAACTTCAAAAAAAAAAAAAAAAGTTGTGTTGAGCTCTGACTCTGAGCTAAAACAAACAAAAGTGGAGAAAGAAAAAGAAGTAGGAACTTATCGACCTTTGCACCCCCTTGAGCTCCACTTTGCATAAATTAAACACTTTTCCTTCCCCTCCTGGGCCACCGCGTAATTTCATTTGCATAAAGAAAGCGGAGCCAATTACACCGACAGATATTTACATTTTATATGAAAAATAGTTGTAGGGCAAACAGGAGCCTGATTGAAATTCACGGATCGATACTGACTGACACACACACACACCCATTCAACTCTTAACTGCAGAACTTTATAAAATAAAGGTTGTTTATTTATTTATTTTAAATAAAATAATAATCATGATAATAAAACATCACGCCAGCAATACTGAGATATTTTCAATAAATGAATTCTGAAGAAAACTTTTGTGTAGTTTAGTTTAAAATAAAAATAAAAATAAATGTTTAGAATAATGTGTAGCGTTTTCAGGCGAAACTCTTATTTATTTTAAAAAGAAATTCCCTTTTTCTTGCCTTTATTGGCTTCATCTGCTCCGGGGGTGAATCGGGTGAATTGGAGGGGCAGAATCGTTTGCATTAAAGCAGATATGATCGATAACAACATTATTCACGCTGCGGAGTCAGAGCTGCAGATCGCGGCGTGCACGATCATTAACTGTAACTAAAGCTGCAAATAATGGGGCAAAATAACGTGATTATCATTCATTCAGGTGCTCCAAGTTCCCCCTGCAGCAGCTACTGCTTTACATTTTCGACCTAATGGAGGCAGTGTGTTTCATTTCATTACATCTGTTATTATGTATTTGTTTTTTGTTCGTTTATTTGTCTTTTAGTGGAGGAATCCTGAAATTTGGGCTGCAGTGTGATCAGTCATCAATATTTTTTTGATCAATGTTTGCTTTGTGTTTTTCTTCAGGCTTTTAAAAATGGCCCTAAACGTGAGGGAAAGTGTGTTTGTGCGTCAGGCCACATGCTGCTGATGCAGATAAACGGACATTTAGCTGCAGGATATCTGTTTTTACCCAAAGAACAAGAAATGTGAATCACGTTAATCTCATTTTTATTTTGAATAAGAGATCAGATCAAACACACGAAAGATCCAATCAGCACTTTAATTTACAGACACTTCCTCTTGTCTGATTTTAACATCATCTTATTATTATTATTATTATTATTACTATTGTTAGTTTCCTCATCAGATGTAATTAATTCAGTTATTGATTATTCACACTGTGATGTGTCCAACGCAGGCTCTCTTTATAATAATTGATCCCATCGATGGGAGAAAAAAAAAAAAAAAAAAAAAAAAAACTGACGGCAAAAAAAAACAAACAAAAAAAACCCCCAACAACAACACGGTGATTAAATCATCCTGGAAAACTTCATTTCGATTTAAAGGCTCAAAAGAGAAAATAAATAAATAAAATGATAAATAAAAAAATCGAAATGTATATATTTAAAATCTAATATAAATTTTTATTGTACTTTTTGCTGCTTAAAAAATACTAAAAAAAAACAGACAAGTTTTATAAAAGTAAATATAATTGTGAGTCGCTTTAACAGTTCCTTTCTAAAATTGCTCTATAAAATAAGAACAAAAGCAGAAACTGTGATTATTAACAGCTGTTAGATTATTATTAATATATGTGCAGTCTAAGATGTGAAATATTGACGATAATCTTTCAACTCCATCTTGTTTTGTTGAATTAAATTTTCCGCATTTTTAAACTCCACCTGCAAAACACGACTTAATATATTTTCAAATTCTTATTTCTGCTCCAAAAGCTTTATTCTATCAAATAAACTTCGACACGGTGCACATGAAGGCACTGCTCAAGTTGTGAAGTCAATTTTATCAAATATATATTCCTATATTAATGAATACTAAATAAAAAAAACTTCAGGATTTCAGTTTGTCTTTTGCAGGCAGTGAAAGTTGATTTAAAACCAAAAATCAAAGTGTTACTGGAGGAAGTCATCTACTTCTGTGTTTGGATTATTAGAAATTAGCCAAACACCTCAGAAATGTCACACACGTGTAAATTTATCATCACTGTGTGTTTGGGAACGTTCAGGTCCTTAAATGCATCACAGGGAGGCTTTGAGGTACAACAGGAAATATCTAAACTTTAATAAAACAAAGTTCAGCTACACAAACAAAGACTGTTTATTTCTGTTTATTTTTTCATCATCATGTTTTCCTGCTCAACTTTTCTTTGGGTCTTATTTTATGTCTGAACTCAGTAAAAGTGTCGAATAACAAGAAACTTTTATTTCCCAACTTTTAGGTTTGCTTTTCAAAATAAAAGATGAACAGAATACACTGTATGGTCTGTCTGATATTATTGTGTTTGTGTGTTGTGTTTGATACATGTCAATAAATAACATGGGAATTTGTGTGTTGTATAAATTATGGGTTGTGTTGTACTGTATGTGTGTGTTTGTGTGGTTATTACTGTCCTGTCTACACACACGTGTCACTATGTGTGTGATTTACACACAAAATATCCAGATTAGATTAAAACAAAACTGATTGTGGCTGATGTATCATCATCATCATCACCACCAGCTCTTTTACCTAAACATGAGGATTATTGTCACGTGATCTAATCTGGCCCAGCTAAAATAAAATTCCTCCTCTGACCAGATTTTTTTCTTCTTTTCGTCTGAAACTCGTCAGAAAAACGCTTTTAACCCTTCAGATTAAGATTCCTGTTCCCATCACGTGCTGCTGCACACGGAGTGAATATCCATCTATTATCATGGACCAACAAGTTTCCTCTGCAGCAGCAGGCCTGCACTGCAGAAAACACACTGCCTCTGCTTATTCATTCTTTTATTTTTCCTCTAATAAAATATGTATTTATGAATCCTGACAGCTCACTTTTTTTTCTTTAAAAAACAAAAAGCACGCTGAACGGTTTTTCCTCCTGCAGCTTTCTGCCTTTGGGCCGATGCTGTTTTATTTTCCAGAGCATGCACGGTCATTTGAAGGTCACAGCGATGCCCCCTGACCCTTGACCTCCTGTGTAATATTGGCTGTGCAGGATCTGGTGCAGCCGGACGCCGTCCCACCAGGATCAGCGCTTCGTATCGGCTTCAGATTAAAAGCTTATTCGGTTCCGCAGCCAAATGTCTAAAATATGAGTGTTCCTTTGTATATTTATGGCCTGTATTGGTGATGGGGGGGTGATGGGGGGAGGAGGGGGGGTTAAGACTCCTGCTGCTGCTCTCACTGAGTCTCTGTGAGAGCAGCAGAAAAAATGGCTGACATGTTAAAAATGTGGTGAAACTCATCAGCTCAGAGGATGTAAATGTTTTTCTGCTCATTAGATCGCCCCCCCTCCTCTCTGCCCCCCCCAGATGACAGTATGGAAGCCGATGGGGCCTTGAGAGCTCGGGCCTATCCTTCTCGGGTTTTTTTATTATTTTTTTTTGCAGCCACAGAAGCTGAACTTTCACCCCGACCTCCTTTTCTTTATTTATTTTTTACTCTGTGCAGCCGTTGACCATTTTTTTTTTTTTTTTTTTTACCTCCAGCTACTCGCCATCCAAACGCGCTCCGCTCCGCTCCTCTCTGGCTGCGCGCAGGGCGGATCGATAGGGCAGCATCTGCTCCGGGAAGCCGGCGGTCCCACACCGCGCTCCGCTCCTTCCAAACGCCAGAGCTGCTCATCTCTGAAAATTAAACTGACAGACAGATATGATTAGTATGCGCTCTGCCTCCCTGCTCCTGTCTGTCTCTCTCTCTCAGGCCGCAAAAACGCGCACGTCCGGGCCACCGTACGTTTACGCGCGCACGATAAGGCACCAATTTGCACAATTCTCCACATGCATTGTGGGAAGAGTCTTGCGCGTGCACGCACGCGGACGGGCCTGCAGCAGCAGGTTGAAGGTCTGAAAAAAAAAAAGGGAACCTGTCTGATGAGGAGGGACTTTCCGGAATGAAGCCCGAAGGAGGAAGCTGATGAAGAGTCCAGCGTCACTTTGCATTTTGGACCCTGGAAGAGGAATTTACATTTACACAACAAGAGAAGCCAGAAAACTGCAGGAAGATTAAAACTGGGCTCCCAACATGAACCCAATAATCCTGCTGTGCACAGCAGAGTGGTCAATAAGTTGGTGAAGCGATTCAGCCTTAATTCATTTGTTTAAATTATGATGGTACAAAATAGGGAGACAAATAAGAGCACTTTTTTTTTTTTTTATTTACACATGTTTTCTCCATTTGGGCTCCACGTTTCAGATTCCATCCAACAAAAGCAGCAGAAGGCTTCAGTTGTGTCACAAACAGCAGAAACGACATCAGCTGCAGCACAATGACCTGGATGTGCGCACATGATTCATAAGTTGTGTGTGCAATCAGCTAAAGGAGGTTTAACCTGTGGGAGGGGGCGGGGGGTGAGAAAGGGAGCATCTCCACCTCCCAACTACCCCCCCCCCCCCCTCCCCTCCCCAAACCCAGCCCCCCCCCGGAGAGAAAGGGTTAATTGGAGTAGGAATTTCATCGCACATCTGTCAGATTTTTAAGGCCGTGACGCACTGAAAGCAGAGAGTCAATGCGAGCGAAGGGGGAGGAGGAGGAGGAGGAGAATGAGAAAGAGTTGGTGGTGAGATCGATGAAGTGGCAGGCAGAGGGAAGAGGAGGAGGAGGAGGAGGAAAATCTCACGAGATAATGAAAGAAAAAGCGGAGAGCTGGCTGCTGTAGAGCAAAGAAAGACGGCCGGGGAGAAAAAAGACCAAAAAAAAAAAAAAACTAAACTGGAGATTATTATTATTGCTGTTGTTGTTTTTATTTTTTGGTGACTGCTTAAAAAACAAACAAACAAAACAACAACATCGACCTGGGAGATAAAAAAAAAGGAGGAAGAAAAAGAGAGCAGGCAGGTTCGTGCTGTAAAACCCTGCAGATGGTTGTCTTTCCTCCTCCTTCCTCTTCTTCCTTTATTTTTTGATTTTTGGATTTTTTTGCGCTCTGGTTTTGGTGAATGTTGCACCCCGGGTTGGTGGGGGGGGGGGGGTGAACCTGAATCTGCAGGGCTGCTCGGCGACACAATCGTGGGGATGCTCAGGAGGGACAACAACGGCCGCGGACGCGCACTGAGGACTGGATCTTAAAGGTAGGCGGATTCTTATTTTTGTGTTTGTTGGTTTTTGGAAACCTACAACACGTCGGGGATCCGGTCTGACAGTCGCCATCACCTCTCCCTCTCTCCCTCTCTCTCTCTCTCTCTCTGTCTTTCTCTGTCTCTCTCTCTGTCTGCTGGGTTTTTTTTTTTTTTTTTTGGCGTCTAGTTTGCGCAAAATTCAACACATGTGCTGTAAAATTACGCAAACGCACCGCTGCTGCATTTCTAACTTTGCATGAGAAAGAAACAGAGAATGATTGGATTTGGTTAAACTGCCCCCCCTCCTCTTCCTCCTCCTCCTCCTCCTCCTCCCAGTGTGATGTTTGAGGTAAAACGCTTCTGTTTTGGATGCTTGGGGGTAAATTGGTCTCAGACCGACCGGATGTGTGTTTTCCTGCTCTGATCCGATGAAAGTTTGGCTGCAGCCGGCGGTAACAGCCCTTCTTGTCTCACGCAGGCACAAAAGGCTCCGGAGCTTGTGAGCACCGAGCGGAGCGGGAGGCTGCTGATGTGGGACTGAGAGCCAGAAATCCGCCGTTCGGGCTCCTGAGGCTGCTGAGAGCTCGTTTCCGGCAGTTTGAGGGAGTTTGAGGACAGTACTTAACGCTATCAGATAATTAATTAGACATCCCATAAGCCCGGGAATCAATTAATTCACCAATCAATAAATCCATAGTCTGGTGTAACAAGAGACCTTCCAGACTGCTGGCCCGGCTGTTGAGGCAACAATAACAAGAGAAGAGCTGCAACACAACAACAACAACAACAACAACAAGAAGGGGGCCCAGAGATCCAGATCTATCTGCTGGATTTGAAGATGGATGGGGGTCTAGGGGAGATGTCCCTCCACAGTCACTCCGATCTGGCCCACAGCCAGGACGGCAGGGCCATGCTGCACACCAGGGACCTCTCTGCTGCCTTCCCCAGGCCTTCCCTGGGGGGCTCCTCCATGTCTCTGGAGCCGGAGCCTCGTCCGCCGGGCTTCGACCACTCCATGTCGGCGCTGGGCTACAGTGGAGACTCCCCGTCCAGCTCTGGCAGCACCTACACCACCCTGACCCCCCTGCAGCCCTTCGACGACAAGTTCCACCACCACCATCACCACCACCCCTGCCTGCCCGTCAGCAACGTCATCGGCAGCTTCACCCTGATGCGTGAGGACCGGGGCCTCGGCACCAACTTCTACAACCCCTATGGCAAGGACCTGGCCATGTCCCAGAGCCTGTCGCCCCCCTCCACTGCCTCGGGTCTGGGCAGCACCATGCACGGGTACGGCAGTTTGGGGAACAGCCCCAACGGCAACGGCGGCCAGATGCTTCACGGCGGCTACGACGTCCACGGGGGGAGCCTGTTCTGCCGGACGACAGAGTTTGGCCGTGAGATGTCTCCACCGGGCCTGGGAGCGGGCGACGTGTCCATGGGCCATCAGCTGAATAAGATCGAGGCTCACCAGCACGCCCCGGGCCACCACCCTCACATCTACAGCCAGCACTACCAGCCCCACCATCACCCGAGCCAACAGGCCTCCAAGATGGGCGAGCACCTGCACTCCTCGCCGTCCGCCTCGTCCCCGCCCGGCGAGGGCATGCTGCCGGGCTTGCAGGGCAGCGGAGGCAGCACCGGGGAGGAGATCAACACCAGGGACGTGGCCCAGAGGATCATCACCGAGCTGAAGAGGTACAGCATCCCCCAGGCCATCTTCGCTGAGAGGGTCCTGTGTAGGTCACAGGGCACGCTGTCTGACCTCCTGAGGAACCCCAAGCCCTGGGGCAAGCTCAAGTCCGGCCGCGAGACCTTTAAGAGGATGTCCCGCTGGCTCCAGGAGCCCGAGTTTCAAAGAATGGCCTCGCTCCGGCTGGAGGGTAAGATCTGGCTTTTCTCTCTGTACGCACACACACAAACCACTTCACACACCAACACACTATTCCCTAGTTTTCCCCAAACACCTTCCTTCCCCGTGTCTTCCAAAAAATCTTTTCTCTCCAGCAATCAGTATGCAGCTCAGGTTGAGACACGAGGAAAAGCTAAAGCATCAGATTCATGTTTCCCTTCTTCACGCCAGCGTGGATGGAGCTGTGCTTTTGTCTCAGCAGCCCAAATAATAAGAACTTATCAGCACACTGAGGGCAGTTTGACCAAGAAAGGGCCATATGTGCCGTTCCTTTGTTTACTTTGCTCCCAAACAGCCCTTATTGATTTGTACAGTAGCTACATTAAAAAAAAGAAGCCACAGACATTTGCCCTCCTCTCAAATGAACCATGAAGATCAGCTTCGAGCAGCGGCTGGCTATCTAATCACTTTTGAGCCCACAAAATAATTTGAGCAGATATGCCACTCCGGCGCGATTGATTAATTCGAGCAGTGATTTATATCTGCTCAGCAAGTGGCTGAAGTTGAGTTGGCAAAGGTAGCTGATGCAAATTAGATTTGAGTATCTGCCAGACGTCCTTTATCAGCGTCGTCACTGAGGCAAATGCAGCCAGGCTAAATACGAACACGAGCTCCGAGCCGCCAGAAGCTGGAGCTGCACGTTAGTCCTCGGAGATGAGCTGATTTGTTGGCAAACAAAAAAAAAAATAAAGCGAATTACACTTTGCTGCCGTTTTATATTCTATCAAAGCAAATGCAATGTTTTTATTTAATTTCTGAAATGTTGCTTTTTTTTTTTAAATTAACTTTAACTTTTTAGATTGTTCATGAAAAAATTCATCAATATTCAAAAAACATCAGTTGCAGGCCTTCTACACATTTCTTGGGTGAGGGCTTTTTTTTAATTATTTTATTTTGAAAGGCATATTGTAATCTGCTGCTTGACATTTAATATTCTTTGGGGATGTGAGTTGAAGACACGACAGCACGCTGTACAGTGCCGTGTTACAGTGTTGGACCTCCGCAGGGACCGGGGGGGGCCCATCTGATAGGAGGCGCTCAGAAAGGGATCCAAGTGAATGCAGTAATATGAGATGAGCATATACAAGTGTGTGTGTGTGTGTGTGTGTGTGTGTTTGTGCTCACTGCGGGGGTCTATGAGCAGTTCGTGTGTGTGAGTCTGCCCGGCTGATCACTGCTTTTCGCTCTCTGTCAGCAGCTCCACTGATTAAGCCCAACAACACAATGGGGTTCATAGGTAATGATTGTGCACTCTTGCAATCCCTTCACAATTATTGATCTTTGATTGTTTGCCTCTGAGAGCACATGTGTACATCCTCCATTTAGCAAAGCGTTACACCAATCGCACGCAAAGCTCCTATCTTTGTCGGGCTACATGCTGAAATGTCGTCAGATGAATTTTCTTTAAGGCTTTGTATGCAAATCGCTGCTTCTTGTCCCACCCGGAAAAGAGAAAGGAGTTTAAAAAAAAAATCTTCATGATTAAAGAGACCTTTGTTCCTTTGAGCAGATTTCCTGTCATCACATCGTTCTCTCTTTACTCACAGCATCTTTGTTTCTTCACACAAACATTATTTTAACGAGTCCGACCGGCTGATCAATCAGACTCATAAAAAATTTAAGTCCCTACACAGAGAAGTGTGCTAATGTTTGACAATCCACTCCCCCCCTTTCCTTCCTTCCTTCCTTCCTTCCTTCCTTCCTTCCTTCCTTCCCTCTGCTCTCATAAACCCTGAGATTGCATATTTAGTTCTTGGCAAAGCCACAATTTGGACATCTCGGCACTTTTCTACATAACCTACTTTCCGAAGGGGGTTGTTGTGTTTTTTTTCCCCCCTGGCCAACCCCCTTTTGTTTAATTACAAGCCTCTATTGATTTCCATGGGAAAGAGCAGCACGCTTTGCCCACACACACCTCGGCCGCATCAGCGAATCGAGACTGGAATTAGAATGCGCGGTGCCCCCGTGCTCCTTGGTCTGAAGATAGCTCAAGTGCTCGCTGCCTTCATGCCTCAAGTTTTAAGATGATCCTCCTTAATGCAACACTCGCTTAAACATCTTCAGTGTCAACAAGCAGGCAGCGTGTTATTTCCATAACTGCGCCTCTTATATGTGTAAACATTTATATTTAAACATGGAGGGGCTGCAGAGTCGTGGCTGACATTTTATCTGTTGAAATAATTGTCTTTGTGCACAGACATTTTTGCTAAACATGGAGGAGGTGATCTCCAGGATTTATCTGCAGTATGTCCCCCCCCTTCTTCGTGTATGTGTGCGTGCTCTATGGATTACCGCACTGTATATAAGATGCATCTCCAGCCCAACCTCAGGCTGTGGAGGAGGCAATCAGGATTTAGTTGGAGAAGAAGGCAAGGATAAAGACCATCCAGCCAAGCTGTGACACTTAAAGTCAAAAAGGAAGGCGTAAGGAGGGTGGTGGTGGATCAGAGACTATAACTTTAAAGATGATGGCCGAAGCCCTTGACTAAAGGTCTAAATGAATAAGAAAGGTCAATGCGGTTTACGTGTCAGCTCCACTGCCTGCACCACCCCCACAGTAATGAAAGCCACAAAGCCCTGTCCACCTCGCGCTGCATACAGTTCGCATTTGGCCGGCCGGGCTCAAAGGTCAAAGCCGATTCCATTTACATATCAGAATGGGCTCGGCCTTAGTTGGTGCATCGCCGATGGAGTAGGGCTGTTTTTGTTTTTGTTTTTTGTTTTGTTTTTTATCTGGCTCTTGCAGCAGCACCCCCCACCCCCACACCCCCCCCTCGTCACCACCCCCACCACCCCCACTTTGGCGCTGAAGGGGTTAACCAGCCTCTGTGGGTCGAGTAGTCTGAGCTGCACAGATTTAATCAATAATTTCTATCAGCCCCTGGCCCAAGAAATCAGCAGGGGGTGGGCTAGGGCTGGAAAGGGTTGGGGGGGGAGAGAGGGGGCTCTGGCTAGGAGGTGGGGAGGGATGGATGGAGGGGGAGGTGGGGGTGTCGGGTGGTAGGTTGAGACGCCGTGGGGTAGGGAAAGGGCTTTCGATCACGTTTCAGCAACACGAGACAGGGGCGTACATCATGATTAGGGGCCGTTCCCACGATCATAAGAAGCCTATAGGGGAATATTTATGTCTCCAGGAGCAGCCCCAGCACCGGGGATTTATAGCATGGTAATTGTGAGCCTTTTACACATGATTACAGCATAAGGAAGCATTTACTTAATGGCCGGCGTTACGATCGTCAGTAAGCGAGAGAAAGCTGAAGACGGGATGGAGGCGGGCGGGAGGAGGAGGAGGAGGAGGAGGAGAAGAGCTGCAGGACACCCCGACTCCGCCAACAAGCCATAAATCCACGCTGCAAGCCGGCTAGCCAGCACTATCATGTCATTCCTTTCATTACTACATGAGAGTGCACCACTGTATATACCTTCTATAGCTGCAGCCCCACCTCCTAACGACCCCTCCCACCACCGCCCCCAGCCCAGAAATATCGATGGCTTGGATGGTGAAGCGCCTGTAAAAAAAAAAAAAAAAAAAAAAAAAAAGATTTCACTAGCAGTGATATTGACATGCCGCTGACATCTTGGCCTGTTCAGATTTTAATGAGACGTCGTTCGATAACTCTCAGAAATGCAAACGAGCTCCGGATGGCTAAACGCTAACAGGGCCGGCGTAATCTGGAGTTTGACAAGAGTGCATCCCCGAGTCAAAACATTTCCTCCAGATAATGATTTCAGAGGAGCACGTACGCAGCCAGATTTAGTTTGTTTCCAGTCAGACGTCAGGGCGAATAAAAGCTCGGGTTCCCGGCGCCAAAAAAACCGCCACCGAGGTCCCGCTTTTTTTTACCCCTCTCAAGCTGCTCTGCCGACGAGAGGAGGGAGTGAAGCGTCGTGAACATGCGCGTCGGGGGCCTCGTCGTGTGAGATGATTCTCAATAGGAAGATGTGAGCCAATCAATCGGTCGTGTCAGAGCCGACTTGAGAGCAAAAGGCAGCAATTTGTGGTTAATGCCATGTATGTTTGTAGCATGTGCGACTTGGATTGTGCGTTCGGGTTTGAAATGTGGCATTTTGCCATCTAATAAAGTCCTTTTTATCGGTAATAGAGGTCCATTAAGAAGACCAGCAGTCAGGTTCTACCTTGTTTGAAGGACTTTTTCAGCATCAAGTGTCATTTGTTCGGCTCTTATTTTTATATATTCATTGAAATGGGTCAATATGAGTCACATGTTTGAATACACTGCAATAAATTCTGTATTTGTTTATTGATAAAAAAAAAATGTTTGCATCTCTGCTCTTCTGCAGGTGGAAAAGCTGCAGAAACTAGTCTGGATATTCTCATTTTAATTTATCTCCAAGCTAAACAAAATGATCGTTACACATTAGACCCCAGAGGAAGTAAAAAAAAAAAAAAAAAAAAAAAGATCACTTCTGTTCACAATTTGCGAGTCAATATTTAATAAGTCCACTATTGGCATCAGTTGGTCTGTGCTCCCTGTTGTGTTTGTGTGTGTGCGTTTATCCGTGTTGTGTGCTTACACTTAGAAATGCATTTGATACCATCAGCAAAACAGTCGCTCAGCCGCACATCGCTGATTGGAACCGCTTAAAAGTGTGCATTTAGGTAATTGCATGACTGCCCCCCCCCACCTCAACCCGCCCCACCCACCCAAATATGTTTTAGTCCACTTAAGGCGCCTAAACACCCCGAGCTATGCCGACTCTGCTCGTTTCACTCACCCCTGACGTAACCCGCCCTTAATAGAAAATAAATTAGTTCCTCCTAAAGTGATTATTACTCACTCACTGCCGCCACATGTAAATGACTTTTATGAGAAACTAATGATGTTGAAGTGTCCACTAAGGGAAAGGCAAGGCAGGAAGTGGCAGAGAGAGAGAGAGCGGAGGGGGGTGGGGGGGAGTTGGCTCGGTACACAAAGGCAGAGGTTGGTGTTGTGTTTCCTGTAAATACAGAATAACAGCGTGTTGGAGGTGAAAGGTTCAGCGATGGATATGCAGAGAGGAACGCTGCAGCCTGAATTCAAAATGCTCGTCTGATTCTCAAAATGGATCTGAGCTCAACCCACACACACCAGGCGGCTTCTTACTCACCCAACGACAGCTTCTTCTTTTTGGCTTTTTTATGCCCAGGGTTATCTTTTTCTTTTCTTTTCCAATTTCAGACTTTTCTTGTGTGGAAGGATAGATTCTAATACTCTAATTAGCTGCTCGACTGCAGCCATCTTACACAGATTCTAGATTTTGATTTTGCGGTCAGTGCGAGCAGGAGATACATTAAAATGCAAATAGATCGACTACCAATTTGAAAAGCTTGAACTCTGACAACTTTGGCATCGAGCTAATGCAGCACGAAATAATGAGATGATCCTTCCATGTTTCTATCCGCCGTGAGGAAAAATACGGATGCAGAAATATAATAAGGAAGACAAATCCAACAAAAGTAGCAGTCGGTTCTTTAAAATGTATTTCCAAGACATTTAGAAAAATCTCTTCTTTAATCTGTACGTGAATGAAATCTGCCATCTGTCTCTCACTTTGCACTTTGATAGTGTAAATTATGAAAAGCCAGAATCCAAAAGTAATCCATTAAACAGTCGCTGATTGTTTTACAGCAGAACACAAAGAGGGAGGAAAATTTGGGCTGGAAATGGTCGTGGAGCATTCGTGAAATGGGAGGCGTACCGCACATCTGTTTATGTCCTTGAATGTGATCCTTTTTTATTTTACATTTGGAAAACGTAGCCATCATCAATAGATGACGACAGCAGATTTTTTTATTCTTTGTCTTTTAAGCCAGACCGATGTTCAAAAAAAAAACAAAAACCTTTGACTGTTTTTCAAAAGGGGGAACGAAGAGCGTAATGAAAACCATGAAAGGAAACTTTAGAGCTTTGGCTGGGATGTAGTTTTATCTGGATCTGTTTTATCCCAGCAGCCTTACAGCAGCTCACTGGCAATAACATGTGATGGGCTGAACATCTTGATTCCTTTACTGCACGATGAAGCAACTTGCTGATTCATCTCTTTTAACTAATCAAAGTTGCTTCGCTAATCTGTTTTCTTTCAACAAATCCACTTTCCCTCAGCTTAATCCATTTGTCCTAGTTAGCCAGCCAGTCTGTTAGCTAACCCATTCTTTTTTTTTTTTCCTCTAATTTATCTTTTATCTATTTTCTTGCAGCTTGCAAGAGGAAGGAGCAGGAGCAGAGCAAGTTGGAGCGCAACCAGGGTCCGAAACGCACCCGGCTGGTGTTCACGGACCTGCAGCGGCGCACGCTCATGGCCATCTTCAGGGAGAACCACCGCCCGACCAAAGAGCTGCAGGTCACCATCTCTCAGCAGCTCGGCCTGGAGCTCTCCACAGTCAGCAACTTCTTCATGAACGCCCGTCGACGCAACCTCAACAAGTGGGCGGACGAGGGCCGTCCCTCCTCCACGGGCTCCTCGGGTTCCAGCGTTTCCTCCTCCGCGGTGTCCTGCAGCACGGCGTGAAGACGGACCGTCGAGGAGGTGCGGTGGGGAGGGCGCCGAGGGAGCAAGGGGGCACATGAGACTGGTCTGAGCAGAGATCGGCCGTAATAAATGTCCTCCTCGTTATCAGTAGGAGCGACGGAGGAAGCTATTATAGATGATATTATGAAGATGAAGCTTTTTTTCCCAAACCAAAGTTGAAGGCTCCCTTGAAATGGAAGGGGCCGATACCCAGAGTGATATGAGCGCAGGACGTGAGGTCCTGCTTGTACAGTCAAGGGTGCCGCGATGATTCGACTCGTAGGAGAGTCACACCCTTACATAGACACCATCTCATTGCGTTATTTTGATTATGTAGATTAGAGATAATCAGGAGGAAGCATATTTTGGTGCACCTTCAGATCTATAGTCATCTCTCCAAACGTGAAGAATCAAGAGGTGCCGTTTGCTCACATTCGGAGAGCTCCATCGTTAAACTTCTTAATCAAAACTGTTCACCATCACCCAAAGACGTTAATCTGCCCCCCCACCCCCCTCCCCGACGCTCTCACGCTCCTGTTTTACCTCAAGAATCAAGGTGAAAGAGGAAGAAGGCCTTTTTTCTTCTTTTTTGTTTCCCCCTGAAGAACTTAATTTCCTTTTCTTAGCGTCTGTTTTCCCTCTGTGATGGTTCACAGGTCCGTGTTTTCGAAGCATGGAATTATGTGGACGGTTCTGGTTCTATATCGCTGGCGACTCCCAGCTGTCAATCATTTCCCATCCAACAGGAGCCTTTCCTGCGATTTGTGCGAAGAAGCTGGTCCCGCCTCAAATGAATCAAGAGTTTTTGAGGTTTGGGGGAAGTCGCGGTGCAGCTCGCCGTACGCCGGCACAGAATCGATAAACACAAGTATGAGGCAGAAAGAGACTCGTCGGTGCAAACGTCTAGCTTTAAGACTCTCACTGGAGCTTCCAAATCGAAGCTCCACAGCCATTTTTTTGTGACTCAAAATCAAGCCAAAAAAAAAAACCAAACAAAACCCAAACCAAACAAGAAAAAAGTAAAAAAAAAAAAAAGAAAAGTGAAAGACAGGCGCCAACCTGACACAATGTAAAGTGACACTGTCGTATTTTTTCCACTCATTTCCAAACAACTGTACACACCTCTGCTCCATTATGAAGTCTTTTTTTACAGATGTCTAGAAAATGGAGGAATGTGATTCTTTCAGCCCTTTTTGTACAGATTTCAAGCACATCGCTCTATTTATAGTACCACATTGGAAGCGCGGGGTAGTTTGTTTCAGCCCTGCTGACGTACAAGGTCATTTTTTGGTCCACAAAGGAACGGCTTTAACACGCCTCCTTATAGCCAGTAGTTGAATCAAACCACAACGTTTCAAATGCAATTGCTGATCTGATCAACGTATTTATTACTGCATTTGTGTATTTATTGTTTTCCCGTTTTTCCTTTTTCCTCTTTCTATTTATTTGGTTATTTATTTATGCTATCTATATACTGTAAGTATTTATTTAACGATGCTCTGTATGTCTGTGTGAAACTGAAGACTTTTTCTGATGGGCACTTTTAGCTGTAGAATCCCATCGTAATACCAAAGATAAACATTGCCTCCCTGAATGTACGGCCTGAATCCCTAAACCCTGAGCCCGACCCCGACCCGATCCATCCCCCGCCCACCCAGTGATGTTACGTATCTCTCTCTATCTTTAAGGCCTGGCTTTTGTTTTGTTTTTTTGGTTCTTGAGTGTTTTGTTATTTTCATTTTTAAATTTTTTGTAGAATAATGGGGATTTCTTTACTCTTGCAAATGTCTCTGCGGTCTGCTCTTATGGCCAAGGCCAAAGCTTGTTTGAATGTTGTGCTAATATTTATAATTAATAACACTATGAATAATAACGAAGACGTGGCATCCCATAGGTTCACAGGTTGCTTGTAAAGTTGCGTTCAGAGCAGTGCCATCTGGCGGACTCTGTAAAGTGTCTGGGGACCCACTTAAAGTGCCGTCTGAAGGCCCTGTCGAGTGCGAGTCCTTCAGGGTCACATGCAAACATGCGTACTGTGTGTCTGCCCGGGGAAATGCATGGTTGTGACTCCCCCCCTCCCCATGTCCCCCACCTGCCCCTCCTTCCACAGTGCAGACAGTCTTGTCCTTGTCTCAGCTCAGTGTCGTCTCACTGTCCTCCGTGTGCCGAGTCCTTCTGCCAGTTGTCTCAGTTCCACGAGGTTTGACTTTTGGGGCTCGTCGGTGTTTCCTGGGGATCTGAAGTGTGTCTGTTAGGGTTTATTCAGGGCATTCTGGTTTGTTCCAGATCTCCAATGTCTAAAAGGTCTCCCAGGGTTTGTTTGTAGACTTCCCAGTATTCGGGTTTGGTTTTTTTCCAACACGCAGGACTGATTTTGTCTTTCGGGGTTCAGAGGTTTTGGCCGGTCTCGGGTTCCTTCCTAATAATCTGGGGGTTTCTTGAGTTTGCTCTCGGTCCTCGTCTGGTTTCTCCTGCAACCTTTCGCAGGTATAAGTGGCTTGATTGTCCAGCGTTTTGCCTGGTGAACATCTACATCAGGAGAACTCACCCACGATCCGACTCTCTGACCCCTGCGTAAGCGTTACCAAACAGCGGTCAGGCTAGCTCGGTCGTTCTCCAGCCCCTCCTCCCTCGATCTCTATCTCTTTCTTTTCCTTTCTCTGTCTTTAACGTTGGATGGGGTGGACTGCCGGGGCCCCCTTCACAGCGTTCACTTGAAAGACGGGCGGTCATGAAAGAGGCCATCGACTTTTTCTCGGACTTCAAAGGGAAGGCTTTTTTCATCCCGTCTCCTCTCTGGATATCTGGTCTGGGGTCCGCTCTTGGCCAGACCTGTGGGCTTTAGGGGGCATTCAAAGGGGGCGGATGGTGAGGTGGAGGGGAGGAGAGGAGGCTGAATCATCCAGAATGAGGATAGTGGTAGCAGAGGTGGAAGGAAGGAGGGAGGGAGGGGGCTTGTTTGAAGAACAGGAGGTGTTGGAGTAGCGGGGCATGGAGCTGAATTAAACTTTAATGAGCAACAATTGTAAGCATGCTGAGAGCGAGGGTCGGGGGGGGGGGCACTGGTCGGGGGGGTGCAGAGGGGAAAAATGAAAAATAAAAGAGCTCGGAGGCTCCTCTGCTCTCTACTGTCATTGTATCAAAGCTGAGGTGACACCTTTCAGGTTTCCCTTTGTCTCTCCGACTGGGAGTCCAAAATGGAGACGGAGCTTTTTGTATTGAGCCACCTTCTGCTCCGTGTCAAGCAGGGAAGCTCTTCCCTTTCTGTACAGAGGGGAGGCAGGAAGGAGGGGTGGGGGGGTGAATCGACTTGGCTGCTGCAGGTGATCCGCATTGCCATTTTAGCCTGCGGCACCCCCTAGTGGCTTCTCTAGAAACTTGACCCTGAAATGAGGCTGGCAGCCGAGGCCTCATCTGAGGGGAGCGTAAATAATGAAATAGCAGAACTGGAAGCTAACACGTTCTTTCAGAATAAAAAAAAAAAAAAAAAAAGTAAAGAAAAAAAAAAAGACCAAAAAAATAAAACAACTTTTTTTTTAAAAAGTAATGTTCAAACCAAAAAAAAAAACCAAACAAACAAAAAAAAGGAAACCAAAAAACAACCAAAGATTGATGGGAAACTGCTGAATCATTATGTATTCTGGGTAGTTTTAGCAGCGTCCCATCAGAGCCACCGTAGCACTCAGAGGATTCAAAAAAAAAAAAAAGCACCAGTGGGCTGAATATTTATGTTGGATATCGAGCCGGAACTGAGAAACTGACACGAGGCCGTGTCCTTTTTTCCGTCCCCGCCCTCCCCCACCTCCCCCCGTGTGTACATGAAGACTTTACCCATCTACCTCAGCTGTGTGAGATGTTGTGTGGCAAAGATATTCCTTAACCAAAGAATCCATCCTGTCAGGGTGTCTGTCTGTCCGTCTGTCTATCTCGTCTGTCCGTCCGTCTCTTTCATGCCTTTTAACTCCGAAAAACCAAATGTGCTGGAATCAATCCGTAAACAGGAGCCCGTCCGGGCCCCGTCCAGCCAAAGCTTAAAGTCCAGTATGCGAGTGTCCCCCCCCCCCCCCCCCCAACATCGATCCATGCTCTGTATATAAAACAAAAATCATTTCTTTCAAGACCAAAAAAAAGGAAAGAAAAAGAAGGAGGTGACAATCCAAGCAAGGAGGATCTTGCTGTAATCAACGTTGCCTATTCCTTGTTTTCCGAAATCTAGAATCATGTGACTGTAACAGAAAAAGCCCAAGAATCAAACGAACGCTCATCCCAAGATAAAAAACAGAGAGGTCAGAGGAGACACAAGCTATTTTTCCACATTTGTAAGCCGCCCCCCTCCCGCCCCCGTTTTTCCGAAATGTTTAGTGTAGTTGAAATACTGTTCGATCCCACTGTTGTAAGTAGGAATTGATGAAAATCCATACAAAAAGCTTTAAACGGGGAAGAGCTGAGGGAAATATTATATTTGAGTCAAAGTTTCCTCAGCTTGGACCCGACCCACCATGCTTTATCGTGCCATTCTTGTCCATGTGTTAGACTTACTAATGAATGTGGCTAACCAACCAAAGGCTTAAAAAAAAAAAAAAGACAGAAAAAAGTTTAAAAAAGGATACACAACACTTTAAACGTCAATCATGGTGGGACATTTTGTATCAACAACTAAAGAAAATCCCTTTGAATACCTCATGTGAAAATTGTTTGTTGTGATGTTGCACTAAAAAAAAAAAAATAATAAAAATGACTCATTTGTAACCCAAAACTGCAGTTTTCTGATTTTCTTATTCTGGTAATCCGGTCTGTAAACGCTGAACGCCGTTTATTCGTATTTATACTCTTCTTGTCATTGTGTTTTACATTCAGCAGCTTCTTTTTTCTGCACTATTAAGTTTCCAAACTCTAGATGTGTTTTCATTTTTTCCCAACATCAAATACAACTTTTCTATTCGTAGATATGTTTAATACAAATGATCTCCAAAACTCAGGCCAAACACACATTTGGGGTCTTTGGGTGTTTTCTTTTTTTTGTGTAGCCACTAAAAGAGAATATAGAAGTTTGTGTTTATTTTTCGATTTCAAAAGATGAAATTAAATATTTTGTCTTTTTTTTTTTTAGAAGTTTAAATCAAAGTTGACCTTCCTGACTTTGGAAATTTTATGGCATTTGTTCAACATTTTGGGATACGGCCAGCTGATAGTTAGCTTAGCTTAGCCTAGCTTAGCATATGGACTGAAAACAGTTAACCTGGCTGTGCACAAAGGTGGGGGGGGGGAACCCAACAACCTCAACAGGAAACAGTCTGAACCAGAATCAGTTTGTAAAAATCAGAACTTTATTTTTTTTAAAATATGTATTTAAAAGAATTAAATTTAAAAAAAAAATGTTTAAATAAAACAAAAACAGTTTGGAGCAGGTGGACTTACAGAATGGGCTGAAATTTAAGTGAAGTCCATCATCTGAGTGTCTTCGATATTATTCAATGATCGCTGCACTCAAAGCGATTCAGTGTTAAGATGAGCAGAAAAATTAGGAAAACAAAAATGACCCCGGAACTAAAAGCGCTTCTGCTCATGGCAGGACTTGGATGCAAACAGCAGGTGAACAGATTTACCAGAGACGCAGGTATTGATTTTGACGTTCTCTCTGCTGTAACATGTAAAAGCTAAATTGACCAACAAACCAATTTCCCCAAAGTCAATGGAATCCTTTCAGAGTTTTTACGGCAGGTTTGGCACACAAACCCCCGAAGCTGGAAGCTGGCGGTGTAAAGATCGGCTCTTCTTCAGCCCCACCGAGCTCCGATACATCGATCGGAATCCAAATATCGCTGTGGCTCAGCTTCCAACTTGGCAAACAACACATCCGTTTCTTCACTGGAGATTCTCTCACACTCATACACACACAAAAAAAAAAAAATTAATCTCTCCTCTACAATCCAAATGTTGTGCTGTTCATCTGTAGTATTTGAAGATTTGCTGTTTACAGCCTTTGTAGTAAAACATCCGCATGAAATGACTTTAAAAATATTTTGGCAGATTAAAAAAAAGGAAAGTGAAGTTGGTTTGGCCACCGATCCGGCAGCTACATGACAGGATAGCAGGCGAACAGAGCGATGCCGCACTGGTTGTTCTTGTTGCGTGACATCCGGATGTAGCCCTGGTCTCCGAAAGTTGTTCCCCAGCTGGGCGAAGCGAACAGAGAGGAACAGACGGCATTAAAATTCAACGAAAGGAACAAACACAGCGTTGGCTGGAAACGGAATCATCAAGAAAGAATCAGGACAATCAGACATCGCCTCGACGACTGCAGCACAGCAGGAATATTCAGCCAACCAAAATAAAAGAAAAGCTTCATACAAGAAGGAGAAACCACAAACAGCTGAAAAATAAACACAAATAAAGTGGAATATGATGTAAAAATGAGACGCTCATCGTACAACTAATGACAAGCAGCAAAACCACAATTTGTTCTGAGTCTGAGTTGATGGACAGCTGCGCTCATGTCAGCAGAAGACATCAGGTCTGTGCTGCACTTCTGACTTCCCAGTTTCACTTCCTCTTTAAGGTGGCAAGAAGTTTAAAAAAAAAAAAAAAACAAAACCAAACAAGTGCAACAGGAACATACTCAATCTTTACATTTGCACGTAAATTCATGAAGAAAGCAGCCGTGAACAGCTCTCACCTGTTCTTCACCAGCCAGTAGTCCTGCCCGCTCAGGCTGCCGTAGCCGACCACCAACACGGCGTGATTGACCTTCTGGGTGCAGGTCGGGTCGTTGTACACGCCTGAAAGGACATCAAGTCACCTTCTTTATTTTTTGTTCCTTTATTGTGAGCCCTGAATATAGTCTGTATTTTTGGTAGCTTCACACACACGGATTTTAATTCATGTTGCTAACTCACCACTCCTGTAGAAAGTGAATCGAGGCCGCGTGGCATCAATGCCCACTGCGATGGGCCCAATGGTTGCGACGGCCTGTTTCAGGGTCTCCTCGTTGCCCTGAGGCAGGAAGCTGTAATTAGAGCAGTTGGCGGCGCGGTACGCAGGGTTGTAGCGGCACTGCTGTTGCTGTGGAGAGAGCACAAAACAAAACTAAATCTGGCCTCCATCGCTGAAGGAGTCCTGATTGGCTGCCCGTTAACACCTCTGCCCTCGGAGCGGCGGTGCTTTCCGGAGACGGGAACGTCACGGAGTCGCCAGGAAGTGGGCTTCGGCGGACTGTGGTCACCGGTCTCTTTACGAGAACATTTCACCTCACACACAGTCGTTTTGTTTTGCTTTCCCTTTCGGTGGAATTTGAGCCTCGACACCTCCACAAAGCTCAGGACGGCCCGCTCCCCCACACTAACTCCAACCAGATGAAGCCCGCAGGACAAAAAAAACGGTGTCCGCTCCGATTAATTTATTGTTGCTCCAAAGAGACATTAACAGCAAACAGACAAGTGAGCAGAGTGTTGCTGTCTGCTGCCCGAAGGGCACGACTTCACTTCTGGCTGCTGCTCCAACACCCACATTGTTCTCTGCTCACTGTAAACCTGTTTGTTTGTGCTGGATTCCACTTCAACACAACGTCAGCTTTTCATTTGTTGTAAACCTCAAAAACAACAACACAAAAACCAAACAACCTCTCTGCTCTGTCCTCTGCTCACCCTTCACCTGAAGGGAAATACGGCTCATGGAAAGCACAGCTTGGAAATATGATCCCAAGTTCAGGAATTCAGGGATAAAAACACCAGATGGAAAATATACGAACGACTGCACTGCGTAAAATAGATGAAATATAAAAGTTTGGATTTAATAAAAAAAAATAAAACAATAAAATACAAATATTAAATACAATAATCATCTCTATCTCTTTTCTTTGAAAACTCTTTCCACAGATTTAATCTGTAAGAATTAAACTTTTTTTTTTAATATTGCAGTGATTTCATTTAAAAGTGACTCTCGGTCGGCGTCTCGGCGCTCACCTTCCCGACGTACGGGTACGAGGCATCGGAGTCGATGCCGTGGTTGTCGATGACGTACTGGAAGGCTCTGTGCATGTAGCCCCCGTTGCAGCCTTGGTTGCCGTATTTGCTGGAACAGTCCACCAGGTTTTGGGGGCTGAGGTCCACCAGCTTCCCCGTCTTCCTGGCCAGCTGGCCCTCCAGGGCCCCGGCCGCGCTGAAGGCCCAGCAGGAGCCGCAGGCGCCCTGAATGGAAACGAGCGGCGTTACGGCAATGACAACGCACACACAACAAAACAACAGCCCAGACATGCAATGTTACACAATCCTTCGTTGGGCTCAGTTTCTTCACCTTCTTTAAACAAACTGCAGAATTACATCAGATGGAAATATTCTAAACTCTGCTGGATCTCCACACTTGGCAGCCGGATGGTCTGCGGAGTGTGAGAGGTTAAATAACTCCACACACTCTTTGGGAAATTCCTGTTTGTCAATTACATTGAACACGTTTCAGAGAAGAGAAAGAATGCCAGAATCAATACTCGTGTGTCTCTGGTTGACTGATGCTCCTCTGTACAACACAAAGCTGTAATAGGTTCAGTCAGATTTTCTTTTCCCGGCTTTGTAAATCAGCCTGTTTGAATATTTTAAAGAAAGAAAATAAATCTGAAGAAATTCTAATTTAATTTTGGATTGTGAGCAGCGAGACGCTTTTTGAAGAATTTCACATTAAGAGCGTTCATTCCATTAATGATCTGATCTCGTCGCCACCGTCCAACTTCAGGAGGGACATTTGGCATGAAAAGTAATCAAAATGAGATTCTTAAGATCAAATGTATTTTATTTTTTTCTGTCCTTTAACTGAATTATGTGGATTTGTGCTGCTTCATTTCATTTTGTTGTCATGCCATCATTATATTTATCATCCTTTGATTTCATTATGATTTCTGTCATTTATGACATAAAACATGAATAAAATAAACAGACAGTTTTTTGTGTACCTGCATTTTGACTCGAGTGACCCAACCCTTCTCCCTCCAGTCCACGCTGTCCGGCACGGCGCTGCCCGGCGCTCCCACGAAGTGCGATGGCGCCCTCTGGACATCAGAAGGAGGAGTGAGCGTGGCGAAGGACTGCAGGATCTCCTCCTGAGTCTGGAAGGATAAAATTAAAGACCAGCGTTCACTTAGCAGGAAGTCAGATCTCACACAATATTCTGGATGAGCGAAGTTTCAATTTTCATTTCTTTTTTTAGTTTATTACTTCTGTGTACAAATAAATATTCTCTTGTTGATCTTTTCTCTTCTATCTCACTGCCACCACATTTCAGCCAATCATTTTATCATTTAATAAGACAGCAGCAGCAGACGATTAGATTTTCATGCTCTTGTTTTCCCCCACTGGAAGAGTTTTATGATACATATCCAATAACAATAAAAAGACAATAGCAACGGTTGTATTAGTAAATTAATAACGAGGATATCAGTTTTTAGGAGCCAGGATTTAGGCCACAGTTCATGTTCACAGTGTGAGTTAGCTCGTTAGCTCAGCTGAGTCCAGAATTCATCACCACCATCCAAATCTGGCCATTTCAGTAATTTCCTTAAAAAAAAAAAAAAAAAGCTGCTGGCAGAAACTGAACAGATTTTTCTTTTTTTTTTCTTTTTTTTTTTTTAATGTTCACATCCAGCCGACATTTAAAAAAAAAAAAAAACAAACCTCTGGCAGAATATTTATTCGGTTCTAATGGATTGTGTGTTGAATCAGAGCGAGCGTCTCACCAGGTCTCCCATGAAGTTCATGCTCAGATCGTAGGTGTGGAGCCCCATCGAGGCCTCCAGGTTGTGCATCGAGATGAGCATCAGGTTCTTCTCCCACAATTCCCTGCGGCGAACATCCTCCACCTCAAGTCAAAGGCGTGCAGAGAGCGCTCGTGAGGTCAGATGTGATAAATCTTACACATGGAGCCACAAAAGGCAACAAACGTACCTCATCTCCGTACGACTTCCCGTGCGTCTTCTTCCACAGATCCCAGTGGTCGTCCAGCCGGCTGTCCAACATGGCCGCTGCCCCAACGCACAGGGAGACGAGCAGCAGGCCCGCCAACATCAAACCTGCAAACGCACAAACACAGTCAGACACGAACCACACAACAGGACAAGAAGAGGTCTGACAGAAGTGACGTCGTAGATTCGTCTACATTCTCAGAGGCTTCACGGTTCGTCTGTTGGAGGACGGCAGAAAAGACAAAAAAAACTTTTTGGATACAGGCAAACTCACTTCTTTACTTCTGGAGCATTTCTTTAGATTACAAACAGACTGAGCTCGTTCTATTTCCCTAAAAAGTGAAAAGTCGACTGCAGGCAGAGATACTTTAGCTCGTCTGTTGTGCTGCTTCTTTCCAACACAACATTTCTCACTTTTATTTTACATCAAACAGAAGAAAAGCTTTCGTTGTATTTTTAAGTGATAAATTTCACGTCAGAGTTCAGAGCGAACGATAAACTTCAACCACAGAGAAAAAGCTGAAGGATACAAACTTTGACATGGTTGATAACAACAAACTGAATGTTTCTGGACAAAGTGAATGTCGCCGGCTTTCACCGGACAACCACGAGACATCTGACAGATATTCAGCCACCGAAACGGGTCGAATGACACCAAACTGAGAGAGCAGGAAAAGCTGACTTTCATTTCTGCAGCAGGAAGTGTTTTATTTAGTTACGTCGTTTTGTGTTGAGCCTGTGGATGCTGTCGATCAGAGACATTTAAATGATAGAAATAATATCTTCCCCTGTCGGGCGTCACGTTGTGGAAAGTTTGGAAGCGTTTCTGCTAAAACGCCGATTTGTGGAGTAAGAAATTCATTTTGCCTCAAAAGGTATCAAACACAATAATTATTTTTATTGAATTATTTTGATGGCACCGGATGAGAACGTGGAGAAGTGAAGTGTTTATCAGGGTTTAAATAATTCTGCTGATGTAAACATGAACTTCACATTTAAAAAAAAAAACATTTTGAACTATAAACTGAATCAATAACATTTATCAGAATAAATAAAAAAACTCGGCCATAAAATCGTGTTAATGATTACAAACAGATGGAAGCCACAGCTCTCACGTGTCTGATCATCTGTGATGGCCGGAAGAAGCTTCACAGAGTCTCACTTCCACAAAACTTCAAGTTACCGAATCGATTCCAAAAACCCTCAAATGACGAAAGAGTCACAAGACAAGAAGCAAAACTGATGAGTGTGCAGAGACAACGTGCAGCAACACAACTTATTTTTCCATTAAAGGAGTTCAGCAAGGAGACAGAATCTGAATTCAGGATCGTGACCTTTAGGGGTCAAACACAACAACAACAACAACAACAACAACAACAACAAAATCCTCATTTGTTGAGTCAGAAGGTTTCAGGTAAAGTTTCTGACTGATGTTATCACTCCTGACTGACTGGTGTGATTTTATGAAAATTACAATGAAGGCAAGAAAAGAAAAGAAATGAAATGAACACAATGGAATAAATAAATAAACTGACTTTGTTGTGTGGATTGTGTTCATTTCATTTCACTGAAGGGAGTTCACCTGGAATCTGCCTGAACTCACCTTTCAGTCCGAAAGCTGATTTATTACATCAGAAATAAACCAGAAAGAAAAAAAAAAAGAGGTTCGTGACTAAAGTTTTAAAACAACACAACAACAACAACAACAACACTGCAGCTTTTTCAGCCCTCAGAGGAAACAATGAGATGGAAATAAAGTTTGAAGGCATCGACGGACTCCACAGAAGAAACGAAAGTAAAAGTTTACTCACATTAGAAACGTTTTTTAAGCGGACAGGAGATGAACATTTGGGATTATTAACAAAAACAGACTGAATGCGGAAGTTTCAGGGAAGAAAAGAGTCAACTTGCCTCTTTCGGTCCGGCTCATCGCTGTTTCTCAAACCTGCGCCGCGTTTTCCTGCTTTTGGTATTTATGAAGAAAAAAGCGTCACATGATCGAAGCGCTTCCTCCTTCACAAACCCAGAAACGATCCGGAGCCGCACCTGTTAGAAATAAATCCAAAAATCTCTAGATTCTGCTGCTGTTCCTGCCAAAGACGTTTAGTTTTACTGCTGATGCTTTTTAAGAAATCATTTCATTTCTGAAAAAATAAAACACAAAGACTGAAAAAAAACGAATTTATTCAGAAAGTTAGAATGAAACTTTTCTTATCATTTCAACAGTTTATAAATATGATTTTATATAAATATGATGATTTATATTTTCTTATTATGAACCTGACCACCAGGGGGCGGCTCCAGGACAGGTTTGTGTTGAAGTCTATTGGGAAATGTCCCTCCTCCTCCCTTATATTGAAGTCCATGGGGAAATGTCCCTCTCCTCCCTTATATTGAAGTCTTTGGGGAAATGTCCCTCCTCATCCCTTATATTGAAGTCTATGGGGAAATGTCCCTCCTCATCCCTTATATTGAAGTCTATGGGGAAATGTCCCTCTCCTCCCTTATATTGAAGTCTATGGGGAAATGTCCCTCTCCTCCCTTATATTGAAGTCTATGGGGAAATGTTCCTCTCCTCCCTTATATTGAAGTCTATGGGGAAATGTCCCTCCTCCTCCCTGATGAGTTTATTGTCTCAGTCTGAAATACAACACGATGGTCCATTTACGGGAGGAGGGGGGTTAGGGGGCGGGGCTTTTTGAGTTGCATTAAAAATTCCATCAGAAACATTTAAATTCAAAATGAAACCTTTATTCAATTTCATAGAAAACATCAGAAATCATCAGAAAAGTGCTGAACAGAACAACAACAACAAACAAACAAACACAAAAGTTTGACCTGACGAGAAGAAGAACTGACTCCCATTGCCCAGCAATGTTTCCCGTCACACAGAATTTGAATTTTTCATTTTTGAATTTTATTTGCTTGTTTTCTTCTTAAACACACTAATTAAAAAGATAGACAGAAACCATCAGCAGCCATCAGCCATCAACGCTGTGACGGTCTGTAGATTTGATTTGGCGACTCGGTCGGCGTCTTGGAGGTAACTGGGATTGTTTGTGTTTCTTAATGGAAGTCTGCTGCTCCGGAGATAAAACTGAGGAGACTTGGGGGGCTCAAGGTGCTGTGAATAATTCCAGATAACCAAACGCCCCCTCAGACAATATTTACATTTACATTTAACCCTTCAATAATTCCAAAAGACAGTGAGTCCAAACGTTTTCTTTTCTTTCTCAGATTTGGAAGGAAAGTCTTCTCATGTGTTAATCTGAGCAGAGCGCCCCCCTTCGTCCTCCTTCGCCCTCCTTCACTCCTCTCCTCACATGATGGGGTAGCTGGCGAGGTTGGCGATGCCGCAGAGGTTGCCACGGTTACGTGCCATCAGGATGTAGCCCCCGTTGCCCCAGCCTTCGCCCCAGCTGTCAGGGGAAGAAGAGAGATGTTAAGTTTGTCACCAGGGAGACAGATGTCTCCTTTTGGCTGCCCGCTCGGACAGGTGACGTGGCCCACCTGTTCTTCACGATCCAGTACTTCTTCCCCTTGCTGTTGACGCCGTAGCCAACTGCCAGCACGGCGTGATTGATGTCGTCTTTGTTGCAGTTGCGGTCGTAGTAAATACCTGAAAAAAAGTAAATTTCCTCCACGTTTAATTGACTTTTAGAGCTAAAACCTGCTAAAACCAGCTCAGGCAGGTGATGCTTTTGGTTGGCGTGTTCATAATTTCACATCCAGGTTAGCTAGTTTGACCAATCAGAACAGAAGAGCTGCACACAGCAGAGAAGAGAAAACTTTTTTTTTTTTGCCTGTTGAGTTCCTGTTTTTTAAGCTTTGGCTTCACTGTTGATTTTCAGTCACAGTATTTGTAGTTAAAGCACTAAAACTTCATCATGGCTGACGGCTTCTCTGACCTCTCTGGTAGAACTGGAAGCTGCTCTGCGTGGCGTCGATGCCCACAGATACCGGGCCCACTTTAAAGAGCGCCACGGCCAGAGCGTGCTCGTCGCCCACCGGCACTTCCTTGTAGCCTCGGCACTGGGCCGCCATACCGGAGGAGTTGTATCGGCACGCCTGGTCCTGCAGGCGACACAACAGAGGAGAGAGGGATAGAAAATCTAAAACAAAGCTGGGAAAGGCTGTTTATTTCAGCTTCACTGCAGTTAACTTGAAATGCCTTCATTCAGATCATTTGGCAGTTCAGGTTTCCATTTGAGGCATTCCAGCCGTGAGAGAAGAGACAGAAACCTCAACTCAATAGCAAGCATTTTTACTTCCCCCTCTCAAAAGTGCATGTCTGAAAACAGAGGGCAGTTGTTTTGTTTGTAATAGGAGATTTTCTTCCTCATCATTTGCGCTGAATCACTGTCAGTCAATCTAAAAGTGTGACCCGGTCAGGTGTGGTTCTGGTAAATGGTTCCTCACTTCAGTTCCAATCTGCATCTGCAATTCCTTGAAGTTGTCATCATTTTGACTTTTTTTTTGTTTTGTTTTCATTATTATGCAACTCTGTGTTTCTGGGAACGGAGAGAGACATTAGCTCTGTCCAAGAACAACCAACTGTCCTTTGTACTTGTTATTTTACACAGAAAAGAACAAATATCTGTCTTGAAGGTTGCTGGTGGGCAGACGTTCTCTTCGGACAGGTGTGGTCTGAACTTCAGGGCGCTCATTAGGAATCTGCACATGGCTGAAGTCGCAGGGTGGACAGTCTGTCCAGGTCTGCAGGACGGGCCGTTGTGCAGAAGCTAGGAAAAGTGCCAACGCACGACAGAAGAGAAAAGCTAAAAAAGCCTCCTTCTTTCTCACCTCTCCAATGTACGGGTAGGCCGCCTCAGAATCGATGCCTCCGTTTTCCTGGACGTACTTGAAGGCGTTGGTCATGTATCCGCCGCCGCAGCCGTCGTTCTCTTTGACGCAGTCCACCAGGTTCTGAGGACTGAGGTCCACCAGCTGACCCGTCTGCTTGGCCAGCTGGCCCTCGAGGGCCCCGGCTGAGCTGAAGGCCCAGCAGGAGCCGCAGGAACCCTGTCGAGGAGTCAAGTTTGGCAAAAACTGAGTTATAATTTGACCTGAATTCATAGAAGCAGATGCGTTAGAGCACCATCACTGGGAGTCAAACCACGTGTCTTCCCCTCTCTGTCCATCGGAGGGCAGACTTTGACAACAATTGTGTTTTTCTGTGTCGTACCAGGCTTGGAGGAACAGTGTGTTCACTCCACACACTGACAAACATGTTGCCGGATCACATTAATGATAATAACACACGGGGGCCCTGACGTGATCATTATGAGCGTCGTGGGACCGCAGACTAATCACAACAGACAGCAGGTTAGAGGTCTGATCCAGAACACATCTGGACTGAAGGCCGCCTGCTGCTGACGCTAATCCTTCTAAATGGGAGCATTGATAACATACAAAAGACTTAAACTGCAAGAAGTAGGGTGGTTTTCCCATAGATATCAACACTCAGTCTCCATTTATCTGTGGGGTTGTTGGTGGTGTGTGCGTGTGTTGGGGGGGGGGGTCTCTCTGGTGGAGCTGAAACAAATAAATCATCAGAAGAGGAGGAGATGTTGGTATGCAGAGCGAGCAGCAGCCGGCTGAATAATTCAGGTCCAACAGGAAGCTGAAGGACGGCTCAATAAATCCTGTTTATGGCTGCAGGTTGATTTGGAGCCAGCAGGGGGAAACAACATCCTGCCAAAGAAGAGTCGCTGCTCTTTGTTTGTTTATTTCTGCTGGAAGGGCCGTAGTTATTAATATTATATTAAAAAATGTTTATCCTAAAATATTAAAATTATAAATGAATATTTCAGTTTGATAACTGTCAGAAACACAAAACTACACACTCCTCACCCTGATGTAATAATTATAATTATTAGTGTTTTTATTTAGCACATTTTACATAAATCTATACATATTTAAAGAGTTCCTTTAAACTGTAAATATTTAAAGCAGAACTTAAATAAATCTTTCAAATTATTCAGAACTTTGTTCGAATAAATTTTCTAATTTTATTTTATTCTGTTTAATTTACGAGACTGAAAAACGTCTGTAAATTTTGTCTGGAAAAAAAAAAGACTAAAACCTTTTCAACTAACTTGATAGATGTATTCAGCATCAGCGCTGATTTTATTACATCATGTAACACGGCTGCTGCTAATGAGCCTCGGAGCAGAAAGCACAGATGTAAGGCTCATTTCAGCCCGTGTGCTTCCTGTCCTGCTCACCTCCCCTCCATAAAGACGGCCCTTCTGTTCATAATGACCAATTAGAGTCGATAATCAAAGCCGTGCCTTTGTTGTCCAAGTCCATTAGAAGGGAGCAGCGGCTCACTGCCACGTCAGATTCTGGATATTTCTCCTGAAAGCTTTTCTTGTTTATTTCAAGGTTGCAAATATTCTGACTCTCTATCGGCCCTTTCTGAGGCCACCGCTTCCTGAACTGATATCTACGTGAGAGTTCCGAGCTTTGACGTCATCTCTTTAAAACTAAGTGTACTGGAAAGTAGCTGACTGTGCTGGTTTGCTGAGGACGAGCGGCCGAATCTAAAAGTTGGAAACAGTTTGCACGTTAAAGTCTGACCTGGTTCTTCACCGGCGTCACCATGCGCTTCTTGCGGTAGTCGATGGATTTGGGGATTCTGGAGACCTTCTCGTCCAGCGCCATGGTGAAGCTGCGCTCGCTGTCCAGGGGGACCTGCAGGCCGGTCATCTTGTTGGCCACTTCCTCCGACGTCTGCACGGACAGAGACACAGTTAACGTGAGAAAGGGTTGTTTCTGAGCGCAGCAGTCAGCAGGTTGACTTCCTGGAGCAGAAACCATAACAAGCTGCTGAGAGCGCAGAGGTTAAAGGCTGCAGGTTGAATTGTGCTAAACAACAGCAGGCAGGAAACTTTCCTCAGTTCCTCGAATAATCCCGTGAGATAAAAAAGAGAAGGGAGGCAGAGAGGATTTATTCTGAGCCTTAAGATCAAATAAAAGGCGACATGGAGGAGCAGCGTGACAGAGGAAGAACTTCAGGAAGAGTTTAACAAAGTGAAATGTAATTTTTTTTCTTCTGTGTTTGAAAATGTCAAAAAGAGTTTTTAGTTCCTCAAAACTCTGAATGTTGCTGCAGAGAGACAGGGAGCGTCAACCTGCTGCCATCAGAGGTACTGATCCACGAAGGCCCGGATCTGGTCTGAGCCAGGTTAACCACCATCATCCCGACTTCACTCCTAACTCTCAGCATTGGGCCTACTTCTCCTGCCCCAACACTTCCACCTCAGGGCCGAAAGGTCATCTGCTGCCTCATACTTCCTCCTGCTGACAAGCACTGTCACTCAACGGTCATAATGTTTTGGCTGATCAGAGTAACAGCCTGCTGTTCAGCTGCCACAATGAGGCTGATGCTCATACGACACGATGCCATCTGAATCCCCCCGTGGTTTCATTACAGCCCAGAGTGAGAACAGGAAGATCATTAAAAGAAAAAAAAAATACACACCATCTGTTAATTTATTTCATTTCCCTGAAGTGCCTCCAGTAAAAGAGAAAAAATGGAAATGCGTCGATCATTTCTAACCTGCTGTTCCTTCATAAACACCAAACTGCCCATTCATCCAGGAAGTGACTGTCACTAATCAATAAACCCAGCTCACACTGTCCACCACAGAGACAGACCTCACTGCTGAACCCAAACGTGTTGTTGTGGCCTGTGAGTGCCGATTAGATGGCAGAAGGAGCTAAAGTGAGTGAATGTGTGGGGTCGGTAAGACGCCATGCAGTTCGTTTGACTAGAAACACCTGACGGGTCTGCTGCTCCACAGCTCTTCTGTTACCACCGAGCCGACCCGTCCCTGTGCTCCGGTGGTTTTCCTTCCTTTGTGCTCTGTCTGTACTCACCATGTCTCCCAGGTGGTTCATCCCCAGCTCGTAGGAGTGAATGCCCAGCGCTGCCTCCTGGTTGTGGGCTTCGATCATGAGCGTGTTCTTCTCCCAGATGGCTCTGCGGATCCCCTCCTCGTCCTGACAGACAAACAAACAAAAGCACAAGTGGCGTCATGAATGAGACCAAAAACTGAAAGCAGGATCTTTACAGCTTTAAAGACATCCTTCTAGAAGCTGAGAATAAAAAGAGATGAACATGTAACGGGCTTTCTGTCTGATCTCCAGGAGATCCCGAAGTAAATACCTGATCAAGAAAAAGTAATCTCGACATATTTCCTGGCGGTCCAGTTCCCGAGGATCACCTGAAGGCACCACTTAACCCCCGAGCGTCTTACGGTGGATTACGGGCTCATGAGGACTCAGGATCCAGCCCCTTTACTGGGTCACAGTGACGGATTTACAGAAAACTAAATCACTTTCTATCCTAAATGATAAGAAAAAAAAAACCTGCCAATGACTCGGACATTTCTTACAAGAGCTAAATCATTTCTACAGATCAGATCAGAATGAACAAAGATCTTCTGTTTTTAAGGATCTCACTGTGAAGTTCTTCCTGCATGAGCTCCTGAATGTGGTGTGAACATGAAACGGCCTAAATTCATCAGTTAAAGCAGCAAACATTCACAGATGCCGTCCTAACTTTGTGTTCATATTGACTCTGACAGTGTGAACTCACTGCAGCTATTACAAGTACAATATGAGATTAAGATACAGTCTGATGGTTGGTTACTTAAAATCCTTGGCCTGCTCAGTATTCATGGCCTTAGCAATCATTAGCATAACTACAATCATTATTTTCATCCTCTCCAGTAATGGAAAATGCAAATCATGTGAAGGCTCGGCTTCTATTACAATGATGTCAGTTCAAGGAAAGTTGAATTAGAGGAACTGGTGGAAGAATACAGATTAAAAGGGAGGGAGGTGGTGACTTCTGTGGACATAAACAAAAGGCATGTGTCCGATGAAAAGACACTTCACACAGCAGCAGAGCTCTGACCTCTGGCTGCAGGTCAGGAAGACAATCTGCAGTCTGCTGCGCTAAACTACGGCTACGGAGAGATTTGGGAATTTTAGAGAGAAGGGAATACTGAGAGGAATTTCCACCGCTCCGGCTGGATTGGCAGTAAAATATTGAAGCCGATTTAGCTGTTAAAATTAAATCAGAGACGGTAAAGAGACCAACTAAACTGTGTCTGTGGGCTTTGGAGAGAGGCGTTCTCTGCGTTATTGGCTAAAGATGAAAAAGATCAAGTTATGTAAATTCTCATTGTGCATGTCCTGCTTTACTTTTGCTTTTCTGTTCTCTGACTCCATCTGTCTCCTTCCCACTGCGGGCCAAAACACGGAAGTAGAGCAACCAGTGCCGGCTCGGCTTTACTCGCTTGTTTTCCAGCTGACTGTGTTTCCCTGAGCGTTACAGTAAACATGCAATAAAAGATTCTCACTTAATGATGTTAGATAACACAAATAACTTGTAGCTGCTTTGTGTTGTGGACGCACTTCAGCCAGAGGTAAACATGTCCGAAGCTGGAAGCTTTGCTCTTCTTCTTTTCTGCTATAATATTCAACTGAACAGAAAAACATTGAAATGGTAAACGGCTTGAAGTTTTTCATTCCATGTTTCTGCAGTCGTTAAAAAATGTGGAAATTAATTAAACACGTTTTCAGCCCAGAGTCAATATCTGCTCCAAGCAGCTCACTTTGGGAACAACTCCGTAATAAAAGATCCACCAGCATCTTTCAACATTTCAGCTTCTGCTAATTTTCACATCTTTCATCTGCAGATGAGGCACAACTTAATTCACAACATAAATTAAAGTGAGGCACTCAGAAATATCTCTTTCTAACACTTTAATGTCCAATCCAGAAGATTAAAATGCATTCCAATGCATTTTTTTATTGAACGTTCAGTTAATCTCTTTGCTGTTTTTACGTTGTCTGTTTTCATCTTTGAGCCACGTTGATCATTTAAATGACAAAATTAGCGTCTCTGTCTCTCTGAAGCAGACAGAGCCATAAAGTCCAGCAGACAGTGACTCAGTATTAGAGCTCCTACAAGCAACATCTGCTTTGTTTAATGTTCCTACTCCCAAATAAATGTCCGGAGTGGGGGGGGGGCAAACTGTGGACTGAACGGCCGTTAAATTGAGTCAGATGCAGACAGACAGTGAGTGAAACAGAAATGAGTGAAACAGAGATGGATAAGCAGAGACAGACGTCTGAGACACAGCAGCTCTGATCTCATGACACTTTGACATGTCACTTCTGTCACTGCGGCACTTCCAAGAATGTGAAAAAAATAAAAATGTAGTATAATTAGTTTTTGACTGGACTCATCTCAGACTGAACGCTGGTGGATTCATTTTATAGATTCGTTGAGGTGCTCAGTTTATGAGCTAACACGTGTTTTATCGGTCTTTCCGGATTTTGCTGTAAAGCCATCAGACCTGTTGATGCCGTCTTGATCAGATAATCAGTGTACTTCACTTTGTAATGTTCAAACTAAATTCTTATATTTTGGTTTCAGATAATTAATTTTTATGGGACTTTTTGAAGAAATCATTTCGATGAAAGCCTGAACCTTCATTTCCTTTTTCTGTCTTTCCGCCTGCTGTTTGAATCTTACAGGGAGGCCACACTCACCAGGCCGTTGTATTCTTTCCTGTGCGTCATCTTCCACTGCTCCCACTGGGTGTCCAGAGAGGCCTGATCCAGGTGAGCCAGCGCCGAGGCCGCCATCAGCAGCACGCACACACACGACAACATCCTGGAAGCACGACAACACACACAAAACCTCATAGACCTTTACATACACAACAACCGACAGCAGTAAATGGAAACTTGAATGGTTTTTCTGTCCTGAAACACGTCTGGATGTTTGGCCTCGTACTTCCACATCTGGAAGGATTCTGGATCTTATCTTCAGCTGTTTGTTGACATCCAGCAGATTTTAAGTGTGTCCACCAGAATCGGTCCAGATGTGGAGGAAAGATTCTGAAAATCGTGGGCCAGATTTGACGTGTGACACAATTTTTGTTGTTTTCAGTTTGGGTTCAAGTTTGTGTTACTGAAGTTTTCGTCTATTTCTGCAAAGCTGCTTTTGGAGGAAAAACTCCAGAGCAGTCCAGAATTTGATGGCTCAAACTAAACAACTGCAGTTTTTATGTATTTTATTGTTTTTTATCTTTCACCATCGGCCTGATCCAGTTAAAGGCAGCAGCTTCGTGCCAAAGACACAAAGAGTGAAACTGAAAAAATTCCTGTGCACAATTTTAACTTTAACAAAAACCCCGACACAGAACTTTTTCTTTTTCGCTCCATCTGTCACTCATCAGCCTCTCCCTGGCGTTTTTTTTTTGTCACATCCTGTTTATAATTAGCGTTTCTCTTCCAGTCAAGGCTGCTGACCTGCTCAGTTCAGCAGAAAACAACAATAAAAAACTTCCCTGTGACGCTGAGAAAGTAAGATGAACTGTTTGACACACGTTGCTTCCGACACACCAGAATTATATCAGCCAGCACATCACCCCCCCCCCCCCATCCCCCCACCCTCACTCCTCTCCAGGGGATTGAACTAAAACACCCACATCTACAAACAGTCTCATGATCCGTATGCAAATCATTTACAGTTTGTGTGCGAGCATGCTGAGACAGAAGATTCCTCCTGGTGATTAATTCTGCAGGTTTATGAAATGAATTTCACACAAAGCTTCGACTTCATGACTCCATGAATAGTCTCAGTTAAAGCTGCAGCTCTGACTTCCAAAAATCCCTCCATTAAGGTGCAACTGGGTCAGAATCACAGTCTAATCCCGGTCCTGTCAAGACAAAACGCTATCTATCCTATCTGGGGACGTACTTGGGAATTTATCAGAGCCTGAATTCAAAGAGTAAGTCAGAGTCAGAGTCTTTCCTGGGAAAAAAGTTTGGGAGTTCACATCTGCAGTAACTTATCTGAATTACAAGGAATGCACAAAACTGAAAGTAAAACTCTGCAGCAGGAAATAAGTAGAAACTGTACCTTGTGTCCAGAGTTAAAGAGTTTGTGGCAAAGTCCTGTGAGTCGACGCCGGCCACCTTCTTCTGCTGTCGAAGTAGGTCACTGTGTGAGTTTATATCCGTTTGGCTTTTGAGGAAGTACAAAGGGAGCTCCAGCAGGTCTGGGAAGGAGGAGGGGTTTTTTGTTTTTCCATGCAGAGTAATCACAGCTGGTTTCCCTCAAACGGCAAAGATGATGTCAGGTGTCAGCTTACCCTGAACGCCGTCTGGGTCACCAACTGAAACACAAAAAGACGAGCAGCACTTCTATCATTTATTAAACGCTTGTCAAACAGGAACATGTGCGCTGTTGTTCCTGGTGATTATTTACATTTTCACTTGTGCAGACGAATATCTGGCAGCGATATTAGCTGCTGTGTTGCAGATTTCAGCGGTTGTGTTTCTGGTCAAGATGAATCAAAGACGCGTGCAGAATGTGGGTGATGAATTTCCAAAGGAATTCCCGTTTGTCCTGTTTCTGTTTGTTTCTCGCAGTGTTGAAGAAAATGGAGGGTAAATAAATGTTGTACTTCAGATCAGATAACACAATCTTTCCTTTCTGGCCTTTGGAGTTTCACCCCTCCCTTAAAAATAGAGTTTTAAATGTAGTTATTAAGAGCTCATGCAACTACTAAACAAATGTCCAAGTAATTCCTGCCGACTGTCTTTCTTTTATCATTTCCATCCATTTTAACTTCCCTTCCTTCCTTCCTTCTTTCTGTTTGACGGTTTTTTATGAATATATAGGCCACACTTTTATGTCCAACTGAAATGAAAACCATTTCACTGTGAACTATTTCTGCCAAAGACGCACAGAATGAAATCAGGACTGCTCCTGGATGATGCTGCTGGATGTGCAGATGTGATCATTTTGTCCTAAAAGTGCTGAGACAGCTTGTCCCTCAGAGACGGCTGAGCTATTGTTAGCTGACACAACAACAAAGTCAGCTCGGTTAATATCATTAAACGGTTTATCAAAGTGTGATCACATGAAGAGAGCAGTTTCTGACGTTTGTGGCTGGAAAGGACCAAGACTCTGGTGACAGTTAGTCCAAACGAAGGTTTCATTTCAGCAGCTGCACGTTTATACCACAGAGATAATTCTGAACAAATGAAGGCTGACAGTCTCAGTTTCCCAGGCCGCAGCCAAAATATCTTTCCCATAATTATTCATCACCTGGTTATTGGTGGAGCCAAACTTCCTCTCACAGCTTAGTCAATGGTCTGTGTGTATATATGAACATGTCATGTGACTCCTGCAGCAGTCTAGCACATGTAGTCACCCGTCTAAATATAAGAGTGTCCCGTGTACCTCATATGTTCAATGATACACAGAGAGTTACTCACTCATGTAACGTGAACTGAAATAGATAGATCATATAGCTTTTTTTTTTTTTTTTTTGTTTGAGCACGTAGATTTGATGTCATCAGCATTTTAACGTTCCAGCTTTATGAGTTTTCTTTAAAACAAACTCTGCAGTCAGTAATAAAACTAATGACGTCAGTGATAAATTGATTTGGTTTGATCATCTCATTGTCCCTGAGGGATAATCTCAGTGATATTTATGAAACATGAAACAGGATTTGGATATTCAGGATCCAAAGAAGACAAATCTTTATAAAGCTCAAATCTGTTTGCCCGAGAAAGAGTCAAATCAAATGATCTGAAATTTCATTCATGCTCCCCAGAAGACTAAATTAAACATGTGATGTCCTCTTGGAGAACTTCCCTCAGTCCCGTGTCTTCCTGTGATCCCGGATCAGGACTCTGCAGGAGTCCGGACCATCTGTTGGAGGACTCTTCGTTCCCTCTTTGCGCCTTTTGCTGAGTTGCTGCCGCGCTCGGATGACTCCATGATAAAATATGAACCATGCTGCCAGTTAGTGATGTTTGTTCCACCTTTCATCCTCCTTCTCCAGGCTCACCCACGCAGTCTATGGGAAAATGCATCTGCTTCACGGCAGAAACCGACTGTGGGGATCAGTTCCTGTAGACGTCACAGTTTTCTAACTATCTCAGCTTAGTTAGCAGCTTCTCGTCGAGGTCACGTTCTCCGGTTTGTGAGGAGATCTTCGGCTGCAGCTTCTTGTCACCGACAGCTCGCGATCTATCTGATCGACGGGTGGAGGGAACATCTTAAGCTCCACTAGGAATCCTCCCTGGGTTCATATGTGGTCACTCTGGATAATGAGATGACGGCGGCCCGACCTCCCTCTCAGCAGATGAACATGAACGCACCATCACACAGGAGGTCATGACCTGGGAGGAAAAGTGTGTGTGTGTGGGTTTGATGGGAGAAGCGGCCGGTGATAGATTTATAATCCAATATTCCTGACTAAGGCGGTTACAGCGCCGTTGATACCTTTATTTTTATCTGCAGTGTTGGAAAATCTATTAATATCTCCATATGGGCTGATTCTGAGAACGCGTTTCTATAATCCCTCCGCTCTGATGTGAGCGGGGGGAGCCTTTAACTTATTGCTGTGATTGATTTTCCCACTCCGCTCTGTCTTGGTTGTGTACACTGAAAGAAATAATCCCACTTGAACAGGAGATTCCTGTCTTCTCCTTTCTGGTTCGGCCACATCTGTTTCCCATTTTAACACGAGCTGCAAGAACCAACCACAGAAACGGCGAGCACAGCTCCCAGGAAGATTGGCTGCCGTCGTATGATCGACCCGCTGACTCACTCATCACGGGATGTTTGCTCTCTCCACTTTGGCTCCCTAATAGCTAGAAGTAACATTACATCACGCTGCAGAGGAAACAGAGTGACATCCCATTTCTATATGCGTCCTCCGGTCCATATAATGGCTCCCTTGGGGACAGATTACGTAACTCTAAAGCTGCTCCCTGTTCGAATGAGTGTGTTTAAACACCAGAAAGCACCATTCAGGGTCCCCCCCCCCCCCACAATCAGTCCACTGAGAGAAGCCAGGAGGTTTTAAATGCTGATCTGATCTGTGTGCACTTTTCAGTGACCAGTTCAGAGATTAGTGCAGCAGACACCAAAGAGGTTTTAAAGGCTTGTTTTGATTCCAGCAGATTACGCTCAGATTGTGCATCTGGGGCTGGAGAGAGTGGCAAAGAGATTTTTATCCTTTTCTGAAGCTGTGCAACAATAATAACAACAATAAAGTGAACTTGAATTTCACCTGAAAGACAAAATAATCCGAATCATCAAATTTATACTTTTAAAAAGAAAATTCCTTCCAGACTCATTTTAAACAGTTAATATTAACTTAGATGAGCCGTTAGGAGTTTCATATGTTTCATCCTGTGTTTGACAGCACTCCATAAGTTTTCAGGCCGTTTAGCCCCGCCCCCTCGTCACCACAAGTGGGCGGGATTGGCCCTTATGTTTGTGACTTGTGAATCAATTTTTTTGTGATTGCTTTGCTGCCGTTTAAGGCGGAAATACTGTTTTCTGTGATGTGATGTGATTCCATTTGCTGAAATTGTTAATATTTTTAAAATTTTATTTGATTTTCGGCACAACTGCTCCCTCTTGTGGAGGAAACATTTTCTGAAATTTCATATCTGACCTCAACACGGCGAGTTAGCCGCTGTGCAAAAGTAGCTTGGCGTCCTTTTCTATTCAATTTGTATCATTTCCAGTTGTGGGTCTATAAAAGGTGGATAATGTGTATTTTCATGTCACATCACAGAAAGAGGAAAGTACACTTTTAAAGCAGCTTTAGAGAGTTTCCTCTCACATCTGACATCTTTGTGACCTCAGACACTCCAGCAGGTGAACCACTAAAACGCCTTCAAAATGTTCTCAATACACAAATCTGATTCTTTCTGAACAGAACTGTCGCATCAGCCTTTTGAATTCTTCCACTCGCCCAAACAGATTTCATCAAATGTGAATTTTCCAATTCCAAGCTGAGACTGTTCTGCTCCAGAACAACTTACTGTTTAATACTGTAGTGCTTTGTGTAGCTGTTTGTGATGACAATGCATTCAAAAGACTTATTCCAAAATGCTATTTTCGGAGAACTGTGACCTGATTTTTGTGGCTATGGAGCAGCATTTACACAGACTGAGGCCGGCGCTGCCACCAGCTGACGAAAATGAAAAACCACCCCCCCCAAAAAAAAAACAGTTTTCATATAATGAAGGTGAAATAACTAACCCGGACTGTTCACTAGGTTAATTGGAGGCGGGTGGATTTTCCCAGAAGGCATTGGAAAGTCCTTCTGGCCACAAAAGTTATCAAATAAATAGAACAGAAAACACAACACCAACAACAACAAGAGCAAGGACACACAACAGACACCAGACCACTGCACAGAATGATTCACAGGAACATCCAGGAGGGTTCGTTTTTAGATTCAGGTCAGGAGGTTAATTTAAATTATTCAAATGAACCCTGTGGAAGGTTTGAAGCATTAGCTGTGCTGAAACTCTTATTTTGTTTTTTAAAACCACTTTTAGGCTGCAGACAATGGGCAAAGGCCAATAATCTATAAACTTTAGTAATAAAATGTAAAAAGGTGAAAGAACATCTTTGTGCTGTAACATAAAGTAGAGCTGCTCCATTTATTCCAACAGTCAGTCAATTTTCATCACTTATATTAAATTCAGTGGTATTTAAGTCTTTCATTGACTAACAGTTGTAAATGTCAAGATGAAAGATGAAATGAGTTCAAATAAACAGCTGGACAAGCAAAACTGTCATCCAAATGACTTTCTTATTAAATCCGTCTTTATAGAAAATCAGTACAAAGTAAACCGTATCAAATAGAAATCTCATTTTATCATTGAATTTTATGCTTAATGCTCCAACAGGAATGGGACATAATGGACAGCATTCTTCAGCGTCCAGGCCTCACAGGGTCCGATTGATCAACTCCTTCCTTTCATTCAGAACAAATGAACGCGAGGCCACAGTTGGTTGACTTTAGGTTACGCCTCTAGATGAATTCTGGAAACTGAACAGGAGTCAGTTCGTGTTTCATCTTTGCTCAGCATCAGCTTTCATCTGTTCAGGGTTGGCTTGATACTTGATCACTTTGAAATTAAATTTAAAAATAAGCTCTCGTTATTTTAGCCTTTTTATTATTCACGTCTCTTTCAGTCCAAACACAGAAGATGATAAGAGCATGGGGATGAGCTGACAGATGAAGAGTCAGCCAGCGGTGGCTTTGTTTTTGTCAAATAGATGGTTTTATCATTTTGGGGGAACACAAAGCAGCCGCAGCGTCACACAGAAGGAAAGCACAGGATGTATTTGACCACCATCACCATCAGATTTAAGGCTTCAAAACGATGTTACACCCAACTAACACGTATCCTCCATGTTATGACTGAATGAAACTCAGTCATGTGGGCTGTAAGGAAGGCGTGTGACCGACGGCGCCATCTGGGCGGTAATTTGTAGGAGACCTCGGACGGTCAGCTCAGCCTGACCGGGTCTTTACTTCGTCCTCGTCTTGGTCACGTGCCAACGAGAAAATCATCAACGAATCCCGTCATTCATGAATCCCAGCACCTAAATCTCTTCCCATGGCCGCTGTACATCTGTGCCGTCCACATGTGCCACAACGTTTAAGGGATTAGCATTTATTCCAAGCAGAATGGGAGAAAACCCCCCGACATATCACGCACACTGAAACTAAAACACACAAGCTGCCGGTTCACATTCAGAATTTTCCCTTCAGTTGATCTGTCACGTGCTGCTCGACCTCCCGGTTCGTTCTTCAGGGATTAGAAGTCAGCGTGAGGGTTTTTTTTTTTTAAGTGGTGCTCCCGCCATTTAATTCATATTTTTAGATGAGTGTCAGACAGGAAATAGCTGACATTGATTTAAAAAAAAAAAAAAAAAGGTTTAAGGCCTGTAGCATAAGTGACACTCTTTATGGCAGCGCCAATATTTTCACCCTGAAGAAGAATACGTGCACTCAGCATCAGCTGGATTGTCATTAGCGGAGGCGACAGCTGAGGCCTTAATGTGGATTTAAAAAGCTAAAAGGTCTATTTGTGCTTGTGCGCTTTGTTCAGCGGACGGAGCATTAGTGCGACCGTTGAGACTGACCGGTCGATCTGCTGTCACCGCTTCTGTTCATAAAGACGTCAAGACAATGATTTCAAAGAAACTGCCAGTGCAGGTTTATGTAAATGCACACACAATAAAGGATAAGTAGAATTTTCATTTCCAAAAACTAAAAAAGGAAAATATTCTTTTAGTCTTTTCTACCTTTTCACCATCCAAGGCAGCGTTGGATGAAATAAAATAAATCTGCTGATCATAGTTAAAGGCGTGTGGATGGCAGCAGGATGACCAGATGTCGCTGGCAGCCATTATAAAAAGGATGAACACTTGAGAAGCCCCCCCTCCATAATCCCCCCTCTCTGAAGCGCTGCTGGGAAGGAGTCCAGCGTTGTTTTGCTGATACAGATATTAAATGAAATATTCAATCAGCCAGTCAGCATTCTGGCAGAGAGTTGGCCTACGCTTTAATGGACGCAGCGGGCCCACCTTTAGCTCCACCAGGCTCGGGCTTATTGGCACCAGGGGGGAGTTTCCGTTTCCCATGATGCTCTACCGTTCAGGTAAAAAACTTTAAGCGTTGACTTTAAGGGTTAGTTCTGCTTTTCTCTCTGTGAGCCAATCAGAGGAGCCCAAACCATCGCCTTTCCTTTAACGCTGTTTACAGTCCCCTCCCCCCAGCAGACCTCCACGTCGATGCAAGTAGGATACATGTTAATTTATGCTTATTAAAGCGGATCCTCTCTGCAGCTTGAAGGAGCTCTGAGGAGAGCGGATGGAAGCAGCAGACGGTCCGTTAATTGGCACGAATGTCTCAGACTGAACTGCACCGAACAGCAAAGTGTTGCCTATTCAGCATTTATGCGTTCATCAAATTAAATACACTCACTCTTTTAGCTCGTTTTGGGCTCCACCACCTCGTGTTTCACCAGCTAGATGCTGATTTGGACTGGGTGGTGTTTGGAGTAGACCAGGTTAATTGTCTTTGTCATCTTTTTTGCTTCGTCTGGGTTGACAAGTTGATCACTGGTCTTAAAAGAAATCAGATCGTATTGAAGTCTATGGTAAAATGTCCCTCCTTCTCCCTGATTGGGCTACTGTGTGAGGGTCAGGACAGAGTACAGAGCAGGTCAGATCCACCATCTCCTCTAAATATGGCTTCAAAAAAGTAAAAATGACAACGGAAAAATCGACTTCTTTATTTCACTGGATCTGACACATCAATAAATAAATAAATAGATGAAAAGCTGAGCTCAAACATACAGACATGAGAATTTACAGATTAAAGGCTGTTTTGGCGGCTTTACCAAACAGTTCTCCTCACACACATCCGCACACGACGGACGTCAGCCAGTTTTTAGTTTTTGTCAGGCACACTGTTGAGGATCCGCTCACGTTTGTGCCTAATCAGGCAGAAACGACTCTCTGCAAATCACCCCAATGTAAAGGATGGAGGATTGAAGCAAATTAGGTTCATACGTACACATCAATATCCAGATATGGACGTGTGTTCCACGGTTGGTATTTACAGTTTTCTCATCATGGAGGCTGTGGTGCGAATTCACCACCAGCTCCGTATTGACCGTCTCTGTCGAGGCTGCTGTTGGTTTTAGGCTTTCAACCGGAGCTGGCCCTTGGGGCCAAAGGTCAATTTTAATGATTCCTCCCTCCTAATTGGCTTCAGTTTCCCTTTTGTCCATTTCATGCAGTTGCTGATCCCTCCTGCAGTTCCAAACTTAATTAAACAGCTCTGGGTTCTGCACCGTCTTCCCAGCAGCTTCGAACTTCCAGCTTTCCTTCAGGCTACGCTCACACCTATTGATTAACTGTCTGCACTTTCCTTTTACTGCATCAGAAAATAAAACAATGATGGGTGAAGGTTGGAAATGTAGAGGTTTAGAACGTGCTACGTTTCCTGTTTTTGGTTGCGTGTATTCAGGATACCTCATGTCTGTGCACCTGCCTCAGTATCTGGACGGTCCAGAGCTGCCTCCCGACTGGCAGCTACTCCGCTCTCTGCTTCAGGGAAAAGAGGAAGCTATCGCGCTCTAATCATCGAACCACAGGCCAACAGATGAAGATTAATTAAAGCGGAACATGAGGTTGAGCCCCCGTGGGAGCTGATGCACAGAAAGCAAAACATCCTGAAAATCTGCTTACAGTGTAAAAAAAAAAAAAAAACAAACTCCAAAAACATTCTCAGCGTTGCGAGAAATATCCTGACTGCATTTTTTTTTTCAGTCGACAACTTTGCCAGATCTTTGTAATAGTAACATCACAATTACTTCAGTCCATGTGACTCAGTGTTTCCAGACTTATTCCTGAACTACCTGAAAGCCCAGAGCTTCCATTCGTCACCTTTAAGAAGGCCACGTTCTCTCAGGCCACCTTTAATTTAAGGTGGATGCAGATTTCTAGCTGGCTGGTCCGCTACACCAAAACAATTATTCTTAGCGCCTAAATCCAACCACCCATTAATGCCCCATTCACTGTATCCATGACAACCAAGGTCATCCTCTCAAGATACCCCCCATGGTGGTATTAAGAAGGTAGAAAGCAGAGGGCCTTGTGGTTGTTCAGGGTTGGAAGACTAGTCATTTACTCAACTTCTACTTTACTTTACATGAACACAAACTTTATTTAGACCTTGGAGTTAATTTGGGACGTCGGTGTTGAATCAGCTCGACACCGGTGGTGGTAAAGTGGTAATTCGAGGGGCAAAGATGAAAGACAGTAGAAAGATAAAACTTAAATGAGGTTAATGAGGCGTTCTTCTGCTCGGATGATCAGAAAGCTTCAGTGCGATGATGAAGCGAGTTGGAGTTTTGAATCCAAACTATATTCTTTGAAGTGAATTTAATTAGAATTCTGTCCGTATCTTCAGGCAACCTCAGTTTGGGATGTTTGCGCTCACCTCTGCCTCTCGTTGCTTTTTTCTCATCTGTTCCTGCTGCTTGTGAACGGCGCTCTGGCAGCCTTGTGTGCTCTAATCCAGGGGAAAGGTCACTTTGGACGGGTGACTCCGGATTTTAGGCCGACGTGCATTCACTGTGGAAATGTTTCCACAGCTCATTGCTCAAACAGTTCAGCATCGTTCAGCAACGGACTTTGAGGTGTGTTTGGTCCCATTAAGAAGGTGTGTTGAGACTGAAAACCAAAGTAGCTGCAGAAAAAAAAAAAAAAAAAATCCTGTTCCTCTCCGTGTTGGAGACCAGCAGGTTCAGCTCAGTGCAGTTCATCTTCAACATGCTTTACTTTTGAAAGAGAATGAAAGTCTTCCAGATGCAACTGATGTTTTCTTCAAGGGCATTTAATGTCTGCAGAAAGGCAATTACATGGAGTGTGTGTGTGATCTAATGTATCCTGTCAGCAGCTGATTCCAGTTCTTTCCTACAGAAGCACGTCGTTTGGCAGCTTTCTTCTTCCACCTGCACAGTACTGTTGAAACTTAGACATCCTAAAAAGCTGCTCTGACTGCACTAATGCAGACACAAAACCATTCCTGATCAGCCTCCGTTTTCCCAACAGATCACTTTGTTTTCAAAATACAGACCACCTTGTGGTTCTTTCAGCTGTCAGACACGTCTGTGGATCCAACTCCCAGTTTAGGTTTAGGAAGGATTTTTCCTTCTTCTTCAGCGATCTATAATGTTGTAGACAATTAAACCATGAAATTACGACCACCTTCATAAAGTTCTGTAAAGAGTCCTGATCCTGCAGGTCTGGACGCCTCTAGATCTCTGAAGCTGAGTGGTAGGATCAGGATCAAGACAGCAGCAGATCCTTTAAGTCCTGGATGCTGTGCGGTGGAGCCTGGACTTGGACTTGTTGGTCTGGCTCTGGACTGGATTGAGATCCGGGGGACTTGGAGCTTGAACTGGTTCCTGTTCCTCAGATCAGTCCTGAATGGTTGTTGCAGCAGGGTAGGGAGCCTTATCCTGCTGAAACAGGCCACTGTCATCAGGGAAGACTGCTTCCATGAAGACCTGGACCTGGTCTGAACCAGGTTTTGGAAACTTGGAAACTGATTAGGAAAACATCTGATCACAACAGATGTTCCTGCCTGTTTCTGTAAAGTCCACGTAAATCCGTCTTCAGCAGAGAGAAAAGGTCAGTGAATCAGCTGACGCCAAACAAAGCGGAGATGAGAAAGAGTCGCTCTGTTCTGGAAAACTTTCATTTCCAGCATTGTGATAAAGCTGTGACAGCTGTGCTCTTTGTTTTCCACTTTTCCTGTCTGTGTCACCGAGATGATTCTGGTTCAACAGGACCAGCTGATGGACTCATCTGGACCATTAAAGTGTTTTTTTTTGTTTGTTTTTTCAGATTACATTTGCAGCCTCATTAACAGGTGATGTGTGTGTCCGTGGAGGCGGGGGAGGGTTGTGTTCCTCGCCGCTACTACAGCGTCCTCATCTTTATCGTATCCAGCTGTTGTTGAATCCAGAGATTTGGCTGAACGGTCTCTCCCTCCAAGCTGTGATAGTAATGTACCGTCCTGGAAACACGCCAGCACTCACCCAGCGTAGCGGATGAAAATCAGAAAGAAAAAAACAATAATCACAAATCCCCTTAGAGCTGACAGCTTGGGGATTTTGCCACCCATATTATTATTGTTTGTGCGTCTCCTGCACCTTCAATGCGAACACTGCGTTTGTTGACAAACACATTTTCTTTCTGTTCTAAAAAGGAATATTCTGGTTTGTAACTCCAGGTGGCCCTCCCCTCATTGATGATCTCCACGTCCTCCTTGATGAGAAATGAACGGCAGACACTCTTGGGTCTTATTTTTTGGAGCTTTGGCCCACAGCGCAGTAATTGCCAAGACCTGAGAAGAGGTCCAATTCATGGCAGTTAAACATTCCTGATTGTATTCCCTGATTAAATTAGAGAGTAAAGTCTCATTAGAGTCAGATTGGATGGCGAAAGAAGTTCCACTCTACTTTGGGATCCTATAAAGGGGCCGCTCGTCTCTGACAGCAGTTTCTTGCTGGGAGCGACTTGTGGCAGCTGCCCATGAAGAGTTTTGTTCATTGGAGTGCCAAGACGCGACAACACATCAGAAGAAAAGATGTGATCGAGACAAGCGTTAGTATTTGTGTTGCTTTCATTTTTGGAGACAAATGTTGGTTGATGCTGAATCAGTAGCAAGCGGCTAACAGACAAATTAAACACCCCTCCTTTACAAAAGTGAAGTCAAATCTAAATATCAGCTTTGATGCTGTTAAAGGTTAAATCTCTAAAGTGCCCCAAATCCTAGAATTGTCCTCACCACTCGCTGACATTTGGACACATCTTGGAAGAAATTCACATCTGTCCACATTTCTACTGTCAGTCTTTTGTAAAACAAACAAACAAACAAACAACAACAAAAAACGTTGCCTTCTCCACGGAGCAAAGACTTTTTGAGTAACTGTCCTTCATCAGGTGTTCCAGATGCTCACCAGTCAGTTCACAGGAACCAGGGAGACATCTGGGAGGTCCAAGTACACAAAAACAGGATGCAGAAGTCGACAATTGGAAAAATAAAAACAAAAAACAGTTTAGATAGACGGTGGGTGGCAGCTGGACAGCCAGCAAAAACAAAGACGTTAGCTGGAGTAAACCTGATGGACACAAAGGATTCAGACTGACTGACGGACATGGAAAAAATATGATGTGTGTTCTGATGCCAGTAATCTGAGTGAGCTGTGATGCAGCATCTCTGGAAGAAAAAGAAAAGAAAAAATAAACGGGAGGATTTGAGTTTTGTCGACTTCTCTCTTCATCGATGTGAAATGGTGCCCAACCTAAGACATGCAGAGCATTTTATCAACCGTGCAGCCTTTTTGATCGGCGACCATTTTCCCCAGCACACTTAGAAATACCAGGTTGTGCAATAAATGTAGAAGAATTGCAGAATTTGGTTAAATGTGTCCTTTTGTTATTGCAGTAATTAGACTATTAAAAAAAAAAAAAAAAAACAACTGACTGGAAATCAAAAGTGAAAATACGAGAGAATTAAGAACAGACAGGAATTATTATTATTATTATTTTTTTTTTTAAGAAATATTTATTGCAGAAAGTGAAACAAACTGCCGGATCCTCTGTTAAGCTGCTGCTGACGTGAGGGATTTGGGGATCACGCATGGAGCCGGTCCAGCCTAGAGATCTGCGGGACTTTTCATTTCCAGCTGAGCGCAGACGGATGGAGGCGCGCAGGGACGCAGCAGCTCCTCATCAAACCACATCACACACAAATCACAAGACCGACACACACAGGACGACCTAAATTCATTTAGTAGTGCAATTATCCCGAAACCCCCCCTGGGTGTTCGGCTGTGAAGGGGGGGCTGGAAATAAGAGGACATTAACGAAGGAGGAGGGCGAAGTGGATCATCGGCAGATGTTGGAAAAGTCCGGCTGAATGTAGAAAGAAGAGGAAGAGGAGGAAGAGAGGAAGAGGCTTTAACTGTCAGGAAGGTTATTTTTATCTCGTTGGAAACAGAAGCGTGAAAGACAGAAAGATGTGGAAGCTCCTGTTTCCTTCACTGAAAGCTTCAGCTGGTGAGTTTGGGCCATTTTTAATATTCAACTGTTCACTTTTCTTTGGCCATATTCTGCTCCATTTCATCTTTTGCTTTAATGTGACTGAACTGATCAGTTTTTCCTGGTGCAGTCACATCAGAATTCATTTTGATATTTATTGAGCCGAGCCTCAAGTTGGTGTCAAACTTCCCTGTTTATTCATTCATTTATTTATTTTTGTACCTCATTTACTTCCATCAGCATTGTTAGGAAATAATATTTGTACATTTAGATGCTGTGACTTGTTTTTTTTTCCCATTATATCCTCGTCCAATTCCAGTGTCTGCGATGACAATGAAGCTGTTACATCAACAGTAACGTGTGTTGTGCAACGATGAGATTAGCAGGCGCTCTCAGTAATGAAGTAGTAAACTCCAGGTGAATATGAAGTGCGGCTGCAGACTGGAGCTCAGTTTGGGTCAGAGCCCGTCTGCTTTCCCCAATAAAAGGCTCTTTAATCCCCTTTTCCATCCTCAGCTCAGTTTGACATGATGGGACCTTTAATTTTTATCTTTTTTATGCCCAGAAATTTTCTTGAAACAGTCTCTTCTAGAAATGTAAACATTTTTTTGGGTGTCATTATTGTGTTGTTGTCGTGGAGTTACTGTCTGTCCATGTGACCAATAATCCTCAGGATAGTTTGTTCCATAAACCTAAAAAAAAGCAGAAGGGCCACGGCAGCCTGTTTTGACTGCAGGATTACAGACAGCCCCATTTTCCTTCCTCGGATGCCGTCAGACTTCACCCCGATCAAACCGATTGTTTCCACTCTTCACTCCCCCACGTTGGATTTGATCACCATCTCGTTTTCACAGCAGGTGAAGTCTGACCGGCGGCCGACTCGTCGTCCTCCCCTCCCGTCGTGATGCTGGGCACACATCAAGGGGGTGACGACGCAGCTCCGGAGGAGCAGATAACCGTCAGGGGACAACCAAGGATTTGACACTTGGGACTCTGCCAAATGGGCAATTTAATCAGAGGGCATTTTATGCACAGGAAGTATGTCAGTCTCCTTGTTAGGGAATGATTTATCTGGACTGTTATATTGGGCAGCTGCTCCAGACCTCAATTGATTTCAGCCTCGAGCAAAGAAGTCTACGACAAATCTTTAACTGCTTTCTTAGCCTTGGCCTCGGCAGTAGACACGAGTAGCCAGACTTCTAAGTGTCTTATGAGGAGTCTATTTTTGGTTTAGGTCAGGTTAGCATCCAGGCAGACGCTCCTATTCTGCTTTCCATAACTTTAAAAATGCTGCTGATCCTGCACGCTGCTCTGAAAGAAAGCCTTGCTCAGAGGTCCATCAAGGTCCCGAGCCAGAGAAATCTTTGTAGACCTTCACGTCAACGTCTGGAGGGATTCTAATGATGCCAAACAGGCGCAGCATGCAGGATTCTTTTTCAAGATACAAGATACAAATCCTTCACTTTCACACAAGCAGGTGAGGTAAAGGGATTACCTCATAATGCAGCTTCTAGAAGCTTCTTCAGCCTCGCCCTCGTGGTCTTCCTCTGCGGACTAAAGTTCTCTTTGCTGCGTTTACTCCACACTGAGACTTTCAGAAACTCTGGAGCTTTTTCTCTGACAAAAACTGAAATGTTGCATCATTTCCTCAAAATGAAAACATTAAAAACCTGAATAAAAGGGGCTGCAAACAGGAAACCAAGAAAAGAAGAAAACTGCCACAAATTAAAACAGCCCAGTATCTACCTAAGAAAAGGTGGCTGTGGGAAAACAAATAATATGATAGATGGGCCAAGAAAAACAAAAAAAACAACGGGAGCCAAAATAAAGAGACGTGGGAGTCACAGAAGGAGGTCGCACAAGAAAACATGAGCCACACAAAACGCAGTGAGCCCGCTGAAGGTGTCGACCTTCTGCAGTCAAACAAGCTGCCCCCCCCCATCAGGATGATTAGCCCCATCTGAGACCTGCTGTGATCTCAGTCTCTAGTCTCAGAGATCAGCTCCACCTCTTCCTCCGGTGTCAAACAACCAAGATGGCTGACAGCCAAATAAAGTCCCTGCTGAGCTTTTGTCTTTGCGGCAGCTTCTAAAGTTTAAAATCTCCATTTGAACGTTCAAACTGCTGTTTCTCCTCAGAAGTGTTTTCTCTAATTTAAGGTGAACAGCTAGCAGAGTGGATGAAGATTCACGATCAGAAAAGCATTTTGAGTGCACTTACTGATTTATTTGGGAAACCTTCCTTCCGTTGGAAGCTGGAAAATATTCAGTTTATGACTCAGGTCAGTCAGGAAACATAAAACATGAAATCGTGACTTCACCTTCCAGCTGTTTACCTCGACGTCAAGTGTACGTCTTTAGAAACAAGCATCAAATATTCAGCGTTGGGGAGCTTCTTTCATGACATAAGTTTTCCAAACTACCAATTAAGTCACAAAAATCGAATTAGCGTAAACAGAAAAAGGTACTTCACACCACTTCTCTGAAAAAGTGAGGACGTTGACAATGTTCATATCATAACACAATATCACAGAAGGAGCATACATAAACAACTTAAATCTGCACCAGGTACTCAAACTATTGTTGTGTTGTCACATATTTTACAATGTTCTGGTGTTTTGCTGAAGATGTTGATCACCATCAGAAAAATGATGTTGTCTGTGTAAACTTCTGTCAATATATTTAAATGAAATAATGCGTCCCTGACTTCCCCAGAATGGAAATAACCGTGAACATACTTTTAAAGTGCTTCATGCTGGAGTGTAGTCCAGCCGCTGCTACAAATAACACTAGAAAAATATGACAGGATGTGCTGCTTGGACTCCATTGTCTCATTAGAGAAAATGAGAAACTGTGCGACGGAGAGTTTCACTGCAGCTTTGACTTCCTTCCAAGCGTAGCTCCTTAATACCAGACTTGGCCAGAGCTGTTTGGAGCCGTCGGGAAGAAGGTGCATCAGAGCCTGGAAGATTTCGTCCACACATCAACACCACAATTAGGTTCCCTTCTTCACGTCTTTTTCTTCGCCGTCCTGCTCTCTGTCTTTTCATGAGAGAGTCCTCTTGACCTGTCCATCTGAGCCTGCCACAAAAGCACCATTCAAGGCCACGCAGGCATTTGTGTTGCTTTAGTAGGAGGATAGAAAGATCAGACTGGAACTGCAGCCAGGCCGTGAATGAAGCTGCAGAGCTGGAGCTCCTGGCCAGAGGCCGGTGGGAGCTGCAGCCTCCAGTCCTTCCTCCATGAATGACAAAAAAAAGGGCATCTTTTGTGTCAGAGAGTTTCTTTCATGCAGCGTGTCTTGTTCATCTTCCGAGATGTGTGTTCCGGTCGGTAAGTGCTTCATGAAAGACACTGATAGTAGAACTGCATGCTCAGTATTAGGATTGGTGATAAAGGATCTGAATACAGGCAGAATCGGCAGAAAGGTCAGTGAACCGGCACAGTTTTAGTGAATCCTGGCTTCAAAATGGCAGCCAGCAAACCAACGTATGACGTCATGTATGTGGATGGGATGTTGACGAGCAGAGCCAGCTGACAATCACTCACAAGAGTTTGGACTTTTCAGTCAATCTCTATGTCATGAATGTCTGTGAGAACAGACTATCGAAGTGAGTCTTTGTCCTCGTATCACGGAGAGCGGTTGAGGTTGTGGTCCGTGCTGATTGGGCAGAAGCAGGATTTCATGCAGACGTGGTTGATTGTTTCTCCAACTGATTTGTCAGTCTGGCTGCAGCTCAGCTGGAAACCAGTTGGCACGCTGATAAGGCCCAGTCAGATTAGCATGTGGGCCAAAGAGGAAACGCTCCACCCCCACACCATGAAGTTGATTGCTTTTCTGTATAGGCAGTAAATATTATTCTGTGTGCGTTTCTTCTCGTACATGCAGATTTAGAAAAAAAGTTTCAGTTTTACTGTTTTTCCTCTAAAAGGAGCCATTTGTAAATGCAGCTGTTGCGTTAGCAGTCACGTTTACACACAAGTCAAGTCGAAATGCTGAAAGTTCAGCCGAAGTTAGCATGCCAACCAGCCGACTCCGGTCTGCCTTGAAGACGGATTGGAGCCATTTGTGTTGTGATGTGATGTGTTCTGTTGAGTTGCTTCCTCCAAAGCTTTTTTTTTTTTAATTGTCTGCTCCTCACGTGTCCTTCTTGAGAAATATGCTCCAGCTTTCCTCTTCAACATTCTCTCCTCCTGATGTTTCTGTCGCTCACATCAAAGAAACCCGAGGTCACGTGTGTTTCGTCCCATTAATGAGTCTGCCGTCCCAGATTTTAGAAGGATTTAAATGTAGCTGAAGTCAACAGTCAGTATGTGTGTTGTCCTGAATTAGTCTGATCAGGCCCGTCCCAGGTTAAGAACCCTCTGTGTCCCATCAGTCAGCGGCCTCCCATCATCCCTCTGATGTGCGTTGATGGATCCAAACGCATCGCTTCTGTTAGCTGAGACGACCTAATTTGTCACATCACATAGGCGCTGCACTGAGACTAATTCCCTTCTCTCATTTATTTGTGCTATTATTAATATTGCAGACGGAGCACTTTGCGTGACGTCGCACAGAGTCTTAACTTTCTCCTCGTCAGGGTGAGGAATTATAACAGAGTGCTTTTACCCAGCATGCAGTCTGGAACAAGACCGATGTGAGTGGATCCGTCACTGTGACCCACTTCCAGCACACATTACATGTGTGGAACTGTTCTAACACACCCGTCCTCCATGCTGCTGTCAGTCACTTTTTTCACATGATGACAATCACGTCTGGCCTCCTTTTTTAATTTATCCACATTTTAAGCTTCATTTTGGAGCACAGTAACAAAGCAAGATTATTTTATTCACAAGGAACATGAGCAGGGTTGGATCTATCCTGATTGTCAGGCAGGGCTGTCAATCAAACATGGAGCATCGTTTAAAAAAATGAACATGAACTCATCAGGAAAACTTGTTTTACAGCCAGTGGAGTCGCCCCCTGATGGTCAGGATATAGAATGAAGGTTTAAGGTATTTTTCTTGATCAGATCCAGAGCTAACACCAAAAGAAAACCCCCCACCTCAGAACTGAGAGGGAGCCCAGGAGGAGCATTCAGAAAAGACGTCAGAGTCTGAGCTCCGACCTGAACCTTTGTGCCATGAACGTTGATCCACCGTGCCTTCCCTTCCTGAGTTTCAAAAGCAGGCAACATAAAAACCAGAACAATCTAAAACATCCAGAAGAAATAAATCTGCCCCAACATGTCGGCACAAAAGCAAACAATTAATATAATCCCATTTGTCACAGGCAGCCTGCACTTCTTTATCTCCACTCCGCATGCCAATTTGGGATATGCACCCAGGCAAGCACACCCTGATATTAGTATTCATAGGTCTGCACTTCACTGCTGGAAAATAATGATCACATTAGAAACAGCCTCCTTGACCTCCGCAAACTTTGTTGAGTTAAAGGATTATGTAATGTAGATATAATTTAGGTGGAGATTACATGTTGGATTCTATAATTAAAAACTCTACTCTCTACTGAGATTTTACATTTTAGGATGGTTTGATCCGTCAGCCCATCGTGACGTCACCAACAGCGTTTGTTCTGAAGCCTCTGGTTTGTAATTCAGCCGTCACCATCTCGGCCCCTTGAATCCAGAAGAAACCATCTTTGGAGGTGGAGGTGGAGCTGACCTGCTCCGTACTCTATCCGGCAGAAATGATCAGCTGGCTCCAGATGGGAAACATGGGTGAAGCTAACAGACAGTTAGCAGTTAGCTGCTGTCGGATTGTTTACGTTCTCTGATAACGGACAGAGTCTCAACTGAGAATGAACTGAAACATGACGACTCAGCAGGACTGAGTGGCTTTTAGCCTTCAGATCAGCGGACAGAGAGCTGATTGGCCGGACTCTTTACTGCTTGGCTTCTGCAGTCAGGTGTGCCCAGCTGTGATGTTTGGTTTGTCATTATGCCTGCTTGGGGGAAAAAAAAAAAAAATCTAAAACAATGATGGTTTTTGTCCTTTTTGTGGTTTTGCAGCAAACAAGCAACACAATCTGTAGACTGGGGTTTGTCTTCTGCGACACATTTTATCTTCACCATAAAGAAAGCAGCTTCTCTGATTTGAATATTGCACTTGGCCGTCGCTGTTTTTACCAACTCACTGCTCCTGCTCATGCTTCTGTTGCTGCGTCGTCTTGGAAGGGGAAAAGTTTTACATCATGTTTATTCAACATACGTGCGGCTTCTGACATGAACTTGTTTGCAAGTCCTTCCTCGACAAACCCAAAGGGGGATAACTGGGGGGGGGGGTTGTTTTTCAGCGATGCAGCCGACAGCTGTTCTGCCAGCAAACCTTTTAATATTTCTTGCTTGCATGCAGGAGGTCTCAGGGGCAGTCACACTGCAGCAGGTGCCAGAAGGCCTGAAAAAAATAAAAAATAATAACAATAAAAATAAAAAACAGAACTAAAATAGGAGAAGCAGCACACACCAACTCCACCACCAGCACACACGCACGCAGTCAGAAAAGACGTGCTCACGCTCTGTGATTCCTGTGCTGTTGTTCTGTTCCAGCCGCTTTAATTGGGGATTTGAGCCGGCCTCTTGTCTTTCTCACGATGACAGGCTAAAAATAGCTCTTTGACAAGTGTCAGAAAACCCAGCCAGGCTCCAACTGTGCTCACTCCGTCAGATGAGCTGCTTCATGCAGGGATTCGAGCTCAGGACATCCAAACTGCAAAAATAAAATAAACGGCTGAGGTTGAGGTTTTCATGCACCTGTTGCAAAGGAAGTTGTTGTTTGCCTGAAGTCATCGTCTCAATAATTACACGCCGCCTGTCACGGCAGCTCCCTGAAAAACAGCCAGAAACTCAGATTAGGTGCAATTTAAAAAGAGAGAGAGCTCCTAATGAAGCTGTGGTTTAGGTGAGGAGAAGAGTTAAAACTAACTGAGCATCATTCTTTTTTTTCCCTGGCTGTTTTACAGCGATATAATGATCCCGGTTTCCGCTTGCTGTAGCACTTTGTTGGCCGTTTGGTGAATGAGCCGCACAATGAAAGCGTTTCATCCGAGCCTCATCAAACAAACACCACGTGTTTATCTACTCCTTATCGTTTGAGGAATATGAGCTATCAGGAAAGTATTCCTTTTAACAGCGGGTGGAAACCGTCCACAGATTGATGTGAGGAGATGAGCGTAGTTAGAGAAGTTAAATTAATTCAAAGAATTAAGCGACGGTAGGAATTCACCCAAAAGCTCTGCCTGCGACGCTGCCAGAGGATTGTCTGAAGGGAGGTCACGTCCATCTGGCTTTGATATTGTTTGCATTTTTGGCATCCTGAAGCGTTTATTAGGTAAGACTTGGCAGCTGCTTGGCTTTTGACTTTGTGGTTTTGCAGAAAAGCTTTTGCAGGCACATCAAAAGACAACTTCACCTCTGCAGTGTCTCTGACTCAGTAAGCAAGAAACAAGCAGGTGATGAGACTGTGACGAAACGACGATATTCAACCGGATTAAGCAGAAAAATAATCACTTCTCAGAAATTACATGTTAATAAATCCATATCTTTCAATGTGTTAATATATTCACTCCGATTTACAAGTTTAACAATCATGAGGATTTATAAAATATAGATCCATTTATAGAGAATTGATTTTTGATCAATATTTACAGATGTCAACTGTCTCAGTCATTCACATGAGCTCATTGCTACATTTAGCTTATAAATAATCAAATAAATAGAATTTCATGTTAAATGTTGCATCTCTTTCAGTTTTACTGAATTTTATTGGACATTCAAAACGATTCTTCCTAATGGATGTTTATATTTTGCCCTTTTCTCAGTGAAATAGTACACAAGACTGTTTTCATTCTTCAGATCTCTTAATTTCTATGGCTTTATTGATTTTCAGAATAATTTACATACAATGAGACATAAGGTACTTTGGCTGGCTGCCTTCAGAGGAAAAGTCCTCAATAAAAGAAGGTTAATATTATCATATCATACACATTACATCACCTCTATATGGTTTTTGTGGCCATTTTAATACTTCACTGTGACAGTTAGGGAGATACTGAGAGTTGGCTATTTCTATTATGTCGGATTCCTAAACACATCACGGTCATAAACACAGACAGCTTTTCTCTTGACATGAACTAGTTGTGTGTCAGAACATCTCAGCTCTCTCAAGTGATTGTTATTGTTGAAGCAGCTTCATTAATAGAAAGGACGACTGTGTGTGCGTGATAGAAAATACTTGTAGCATAATTAACATGGAAACGCGACACTCCAGTGAGTGGAGCGAGAAATACGTGGCTAAATTACAAACGCACTGATTCCCTTCACCTTCTAACTCTGACGGACAGGGTCTGCCCTGGACATGACACCCTCGGGGTGGGGGGGTTGTGACCTTTGGCTGGACCGCAGCTTCATGAGTCGTAATCCTTGATCCCTGATTGGTTGGAAAAGGCTCAGTGACTGACAGTCCTGAGATATCACACACCTGCCGGTCTCTGTCTCTCTCACTTTGGCTTGAGGGTGGTGGGGGGGCTGAAAGCAGATCTTGGATAACATTTTGTCGGTGATAATCGACCTTTCAATTCAAATAAAAAGAGATAAAACCCTCATGGGCTGGGGAAAACTCAGACTGGAGCCATAATCTGAATACATAATCAAGCCACCAGCTTCTTCTCATGCAAAGCAACTAAAAAGGACAAAGAAATCAAAGTAAAATGTAAAAAATGTCTCCCTGTCTGTTTGTAACTTGCTGTAAAAGCTCTACATTTGATCACCAGTTCAGACACTCCGGCGTGCCTGGACTGGTGATGAATCCTGGTCCGACGTGGTTTTCAGGGAGTCTGAGTGGACAAGTGTTGAGTTGTGTTGTGAGTCAGCGCTTCCAGGCAGCCAGTATAAGAGCTGTAGTTACACGAGGAGCGGGGATGAGACAAACACTGTGCAGCTCTGGGACTGTCGACAACAGCGAGGGAGAGCGAGGAGCTGCAGCTGCTGCGGGTCGGTGTCCTTCTGTGTGTTCCTTACATATCCGATTGTTTCGGGGAGGAAACTTTACTGGAAAGTGCTCTTTCCATGTCAGGCTGTCGGACGCTGTCTGTGATTTTTTTCAGCACGTGTTGGATCAGCTTTCAGTTGTGGTTGTTAAAGATGTAATAAATCATTTACATCTCGTACCTTCTCAGCACATGTTTATTTAACTGGCGGGACCAGACACTGGCTGCATGAAGGGAATACAGATTCCACTGTGCCTTTTTTGCATTTCAAAATATTTTTGTTGGTTTGGTTTTGAGCACTGACTGACTTGTGTGCTTCTGTTTTCATTTTTTGAATTTGGTATTTTTCTGATCAAAATCATTTATTGTTATTTGACTCTAGGACATATCCGGAAGATTGATAATTCAGCATGTGTTTTAAGAACAGGCTGGACATCTTTTCAGATGAGTCATTTTCTAACTCTTAGCAGTGATTCAGAATCAGCTCTCCTTTCATTTTAGTAAATAGAGCCAAGTATTCATCATTGTGTTAAATTCTGAGCATTAATTTCTCACATCAGCTCTTAAGTGAAATGCCATAAATCAAAATTTATGGGACTTTATATGAATTTAACCTTACAGAGCTGTTTTTTCAGAGCTCTATTCTGAAATAACCAAATGTGATGGATTGAAAATATCAAATTGTCTTCCAGTACTTTAAAAACACTTCTGTTCACATCTGTTCTCTAGCTGTTGAACTATATTTCTTATTTGGTATTTCAGAGGATCTATAGCAGTCTAGCTCTCATCTGTCCCGTCATATGAGGTTGGATAGTGCAGATCCTTTCACGTACATTAAGTGCCGTTAATGGGACTTTTGTACTCTTTGAGAGCGGGAGGATAAAAACTGAGATCTATTCTTTGATAATCAGTTAAGTACGGATTTCGTTGTCTGCAGACATGTAGGACGACATCTGCCTCACGCGGCGCACAATCTACCACCCAAAATATGCTCTTTTTGTCATGTTCTGTCAGAATTCAGAAAAAAAAACGGGGGGGGAAAAGGAGCGTCGAGATGAATGAGTCCCTCGTGTCAACTAGAAGGGACAAATATCAAATTCAAAAAGCAGGATAACTTCTTGGCTTCATTAAGGCTGCCACAAGATTAAGCGGTAACTGTGCCATCTTCAGTTTTCTCACCTCTGTTCTAATTGGGTTGGCTGAAAAAAAGGCTTGTGGAGGTGAAAGTACAATGAAAGACTGATGGCTCGTGTCCTCCCTAGCTGTCTCTTTGGATGCTTTCTCATGCTTGCGTGTTGAATTAAACTTGGCTCTCTCTCTTCTATCCAGGCCGGTCTAAAGGGCAGGTTACTGACAGAAGCACATCTCTACAGAGGACTTAACGCAAGTCTAATCCTAATTTGACTGCCACTGGTTATGAGAATCTGCACACCGAGACTGAAACAGTAGGTAGAAATAAATCCATCCATTAAAATGTATCTGACTTTTAAAAGACGTCCTGGAAAACACAGCATTTGTGTCTTTGTGTTTGTCTGATTTCAGGCAGGGGGTAAGATGTTCGTGGAGTCGGTCGTCCGATGGGGGGCGTGGAGCTTCCTGCTCCAGTTCGGACTGAGCGTTTCTGCAGGAGGCTGTCCTCCACGCTGCATGTGTCGACCAGAGGCAACAGAAGTCATCTGCTCTGGGAAACATCTGAATTCTGTGCCGGAGGGCTTCAATGATGCCAGACGTTTGGATTTATCCCACAATAAGATTAAGACGGTGGGGCGCCGCCAGTTCTCCGGCCTCCTGCAACTTCAAGAGTTGGACCTCAGTGATAATATAATCTCCATGATTGAGGTGGAGGCTTTCCAGGGCCTTCAGAACCTCAGGACGCTTCGGATTAAGAATAACCGACTCAAGATAATCCCAGTCGGGGTGTTTTCTGGCCTGTCCAGTCTGCGCTTTCTGGATTTGAGCCAGAATGAGATTCTAGTTTTCCTGGACTACACCTTCAAAGAAATGGTGAGCTTGCAAACGCTGGAGGCCGGAGAGAATGACTTGGTTTTTATCTCTCAGCGGGCTTTCTACGGTCTGCAGAGTCTGCAGGAGCTCAACTTGGATCGTAGCAATCTGACATCCATCCCCACCGAGGCGCTGTCCCAGCTCCAGAGCCTGGTGCGTCTTCGGCTGCTGCGTCTCAGCATTTCGACACTTTCCAACAACGCTTTCCGCCGGCTCCATCGCCTGCGCAGCCTCGTGATTGCAAACTGGCCAGCGCTGGACACCATGGCGAGCAACAGCCTTATTGGCCTCAATTTGACCTCGCTCGTCATCAGCAGTTGCAACTTGAGCACTGTTCCTTACTCAGCACTCCGTCACTTGGTTTACCTGCGCTTCTTGGACCTGTCCTACAACCCCATCACTGCTATCCAAGGTAATCTGTTAGGGGACCTCCTGAGACTCCAAGAGTTGCACCTAGCAGGAGGGAGCCTGCTACGAATAGAGCCAGGGGCCTTTCGGGGACTGGCCTACTTCCGTATCCTAAATGTGACATCTAATCAACTCACAACTTTGGAGGAGAGCGTCTTCCACTCTGTGGGGAACCTTCAGGTGCTGCGGTTGGACGGGAATCCCCTTGCATGTGACTGCCGCCTTCTGTGGGTGGTCCGCCGCAGATTGCGCTTGAACTTTGATGGACATCAACCCACCTGTTCCTCTCCAGATACAGTGCGACAACGTGACTTCAGGGACTTCTCAGAGAAAGAGCTCCCGAGGCTGTTCACCTGCCGCCCCGCTCGTATCATGGATCGCCGGCCCCAGGAGGCAAAAGTCGAGGAAGGCACCACAGTTCTCTTCTCCTGTAAAGCTGATGGGGATCCGGTCCCATCTATCACCTGGATCTCATCCCACAAGAACGTAGTCTCTCTGACGGGAAGGATCAGAGTTTTGCCCAATGGTACCCTAGAAGTGCGTTTTGCCCAAGTTCAGGACAGTGGCACGTACCAGTGCCTGGCGGGCAACGCTGCCGGCAACGACAGCCTGACTGTTGGCCTCTATGTGAGAGGCCTCCCCCGTAACCGAACCATCCCCACCTTCTCCGACGAAGGCTGGGTGGAGTCTTCGAGCCCCCAAGCTGCCAACTCCTCCGCTCAAATGGCCAAGCCGTACCCGTTTGATGCAAAGACCCTGATCATCGCCACCACCATGGGATTCCTGTCCTTCCTCAGCTCGGTGGCCATTTGCTTTGTCTTCATGTTCTTCTGGAGCCAGAGCAAAGGACAGATCAAACACACGGCAACAATTGACTTCGTTCCCCGGTCTTCCATGGGCGGCGGAGGGGACGGAGGTGACGGTGGCAAGTTCACCATGAAACTTATTTAAAGCCCAGGAAGAAGTGAAAGAAGGAGGGGTTTGTACTGACTGCAAGTTCTTCTAGAATATGGATTCCCTCCGCTGGGACTCTCAAAGACAGAGACCTCTATTAGAAGGCGTCTTCAGAAAGAAAATGAGAGCCGCTTTGTTGGGTTCGTTGTGCTCGTCTCTTTCTAATTTAGGAGCTGTAAATTACTTCTCAGCACCCACTTGCCTGTGTTATCTGACTAATGAATATCTCATGATCCTGGAATAGAAAGATGTTAACAAATTGCAGGCAGAGCTGTCTCGTCAGAGCTGGCCAGTTGCTTTCAACGACTTACCCATCACTTGTCTCATTTTTTATTTATTTAATTTATTTTTTTTTTCAAGTCGTATGTGTTTCTGAAACAGTTTGGAGATTTTGGGGGATCACACAAGGAGAATTCAATCGAACATTTCATCTATATTGTGCAAATGTGCTCAAACTTTCATGCATTCACTTGCCAATACAAGTCAAGTGATAAGTTGAACCTTTTGACCTTCGGGTTGCCATTTCTGCTCAGCGACAGCAGATCATGTCAAAGACTGCATTCAAAGACTTCAATGTGTCTACAAAGCTTTTGATACTTGCAATAAAAATATGGAATAGACTAGTTAAATAAATTTACATTCTCCAATTTAGTCCACAGATTTAATGACATTTTGGACTTGTTTGTGTACAGCTCACTTTAAAAGATAATGTAACTGTAATATGACTGATAGAACACCATCATGTAAATAGGAATGTATTCTTCTCCATTTCGTTCAGGCTTGCCGGGTCCAAAGTCAGATCACTTCCTTTCTTTTATATCATGATTTTACATTAGGTGACTTTTTTTTCCATCAGAAGATGAAACGTTTTTTTTTTTTTTTATATTGAAGAAACCACTTTTTTTAACCCACACAAAACAATAAAAACATGTGCCTCAGTTACATTTTCACCGTCGACAGAGAGAATGCTCACCAGATCTCCGTTATCTTGTAAATATTTAGGTCAAGGGTGTGCTGGGTTTATTCATTTTGTCTACTTCTGGGGATTAGTGTCAAATATGTCACTCTTGTTGTGTATAAACTTTACGCTTTACTGCGAGGATGTAAACGATAAACACACACAGCTTCGTCTGTTGCATAAATGACTTTTCTTTCATTTTATGTTATTAAATGCATATATTCCACCCTTCCTGGTGTGTATGCACTACTTTAAACCGTCTCATGAGAAACAGTTTGGAATGTCATTATAGGGAGGAAAAAAAAGAAACCAAATCTAATCATCATAAAAACTAATCTTCATCTAAAGCGATGCTATTGTTGGGAAATTGGCGGGAGAGGGATCCATTTTCTTGCGTAACCAAAGGACTTAATCTCTGTGCCATGAGCCTATTTTGAGGACTTTGTGTTGCAGTTTGAGCCAAAAAAGTTGCTTTCTTTACGAGACAAAGCTACAGCTGGCCAGCCGCACAAACCAATGCATGTCTTCTTTTCTCTGGGGGGGTTCCATTGTATCCCTGCGATAATACGTAATACTGACCGATCTCTTTAGACATTTCCTGGCGCTCCCTGACTCTCCCTTTTGAAACTGATATTGCGCCTGACAGTGATAGTGCCTACATTAACCGATGAATTACCCTCGCTTCACCTTGTTCGGAGTGGATTCAACGGACAGAAAATCATGTTGTCCGCCTGAAGCGGTTGCTCGGAATAACCCAGAAAAGAACAAAAAAACAAAAAACAAAAAAACAAAAACAAAAACAAACTGATAATCACGTGTATGAGCAGAGATTTAAACCCTTTTGGATTACCACTGCATGTCTCAATCTGTTATATAGGTCTGTCTGGCGGGCACTATCCTTTGGCCCAGCTTGGCCTGTCATATTATCTATTTTAATACAACTATTTGCTCCCAGTGGCCCGAAAGCCAAAGGGGCAGATTAAAGATGTGTTTATAAAACCTGACTGACATTTGCCACCTCCTTACAGTCTTTACAACCCACAGATCCATTTTAAACTCATGTTGTGGTTAAATTATTACAAGCAGCTTGCTGTATATTCCATTGGTTACATGGCTTTTATTGTTTTAATCCTCATAAACACATCGAGATATCGGTCGTTGTTTGTGAGGATTGCCCTTTCTCCGTGAATCTCAGCTGCTGCTGCCTCTTGAGGTCAGCCTGGACACTGAGACCTTCACCAGGATTCTCCAGTGAGCACGATAATACAATGTAATGTATTATTTTATGCTCTCAAAGTTTCTGTCTAGATGGTGTTACTTGACTCTGACTCAGGTGCAACGACCTGAACTGGATGGAATTGTTCGTCCATCCATTAAGGTGATGAGAATTGACGGGTTTTTTGAAAAGAAGAGAGATGTTTTTTCTAGCTGAATTACCGAGACACAATAAATCCTGATCTTTTATCTTTTGTTGTGGAGCTTTTCACAGACAACAGATACTCCTGTTTGTACATGAAATATCTATTTGGCCTTGAGGTTGATTACACACAGAAATTAATTTTTAAAGGAATAAATAATGAACAGGACAAAAGGCCAGTTTAGTTCTCCACTAGAAGGAACATTGTGTTCTTGGCTTCATAGAATAAATTGGTCATGCCCTTTAAAGTGACACATCAGAGTATTTATTGGCATAATGCCTCAAAAGACAGACACTGTTACACATCACTTCTGAAAAGTGAGTCAATTTCAGATTGTGACGATGCTGTGGGCAAAAAAGTGTAAACAACTTGGTTAACTCTGCAACCTGAGGCTCCAAAACTGAATCACTCTGCAGATATCCACACATCAAAAAGCCCAGCAGAAAAATTAAACAGTTCTCGACCTCATTTGTATAAGGAGGGCTAATTTCACCCATTTAAACTTAATCTTGGGGTCGGTTCGGCCCACCAACAGAACTTCTCCAACCATCTGTCCAACCGCCGTGACGTCAAGAGCAGATGACACAATTGGAATTCCACCCAACCAGAAAAAAACGATTTCTTAAGAGGGCAATCTTCTGCAGTGCCCGGCGTGTTTACGTCAAATGAAGTCAGAAAACCAAAGAGAACAAAGTCGTTCCTAAGCAGGTCACTGATTTAGCTTTTGGCAGGTAAGTCCTTGCTTTTCCGATTCCCCAATTCATTTTCAGGTTCCAGGGGGCTGGGCACAAAGGATTCTCTATGCTCCGTGCCCTGATTTCCCCAGAGGCTGAGAACAAAATTATTGGAACTTTTGACAGTTCCGTGAGACTAGAGAAACACTTTTCAGGGAATCACCAAAGATAATAGGTTTAATCTTCTTGGTCTGCACCAAATAGTGTGGCAATTCATCCAGTGGCTTTCCAGATATTTCACTCTGTAGCAAAGTGCAGCAGTCCGAAGTTTATACGTGTTGATTTAGGAGACGCTGCCGGATTTCTATCTCTCCAATAACTGTATTTTTATTCACGGATCGTACATCAAATTGCTTCCTTGCTCATATCTTTGCAACAACCGCTAAAAATCGGCACATAATTCCACTGTTACCTTGTATTCCACTGATTTCCATTCACTTGCACCAGCACTTGATGCTAAAACCGCAAATTAAAGAGATCCATTATATTTAATAAGCAAAGACCTATTTGCATCAATTATCTTCAAGTGTTCAGTACTCACATTAACGTCAGTAACAGCCGTGTTGTGATATCTTCAGACTAAATGGGGGGAATGAATCAATACACAAACTATTATCTACTGACTGAATTGAACGAGACGTAATTTTTACTTCAATCGCCTTTTTTCAATCAGGCTGTGTAAATATTGATGTTAAATCACATTACCTTTGTGTTTGTATCATTTGGAGTGGAAATAATTTATTTTTTTCAGTTTTTATAAATGTTTGCAAGGCATCAGTTTTCTAATCCATTTTCCTCAAACATGTTTTGTTTGTTCCTTTTCAGTCATGTTGCAGACTTTCCGTCCTTCCTCCTGAAGTAAACTAATATTTATCTGCTTTAAAAGTGATTAGAAATCGACTTTGGAGGGATGAAAGGTACGAGGTGTTTTAGTGATGGGCCAAAGTTTTGCCTTTCAGAGGAAATATATGAAAAAGGGTAGTTTTTTCAATAACAAATAACAAATAACTAACTAATAATGGCACTAATCATACTTTATTTGTAAAGCACCACACAATGGAGGTAACAGGTAACATTCAAGCAAGTCAAAGTGATAAGAAAACTAAATTTCACTGAAAAAAGGCATAGCGTAATAAAATCAGTTCAATCTGCTTCTCAGACGGGGTTTCATAGCAGCTCACAAAAAAAAAAAAAAACATTTCAACTGAAATTAGAGAAATTAGTCCTCCTCTCTTTCTGCTGTCGTCTTGAAGGTCACAAATTCACAAATACAGCAGCTGAATCCTGTTGGGCTGACGAAGGAGACACCAGCGTTATCTTAGTCATGACACATGGAGGGAAAAATCCAACTTCTGCCGCCATCTTGTGGTTGAAATTTGACCCTTAATACAGTGATGCAAAAATGACATCACCATTGGGTGAGGTCATACTGAATTATGTGCAGACGCTCAATTTTTCAAATTTCACTCAATTAACTTGCAGCTCATGCAAACTCAGCAGAAGCCAAAGTGCTGATTCACTCCCATTCAGGAAGTATTGACATGTATTGATTCGACATCACGGTGGAGGTGGTTGATGGGGCAATATCATTATTGGATATTGGTGTGAATGTTCGTGTGCAAACAGAAAAGTGGCCCCTGAGATCGGCCTCTTGGCTCCTATTATGTGACTGAACATTGAGAAATGTGGTGAGTCTGAACACGAATGAGGAAACACAGATCAGCCAGAACATTTTGACCCCTGACCCTGGAGGCCTGGACTCCTCTGGACCTCTGAAGCTGAGCTGTGGGATCTGGATGTCAGAAGCAGATGCTTGCGTGCCTGTTTCTGTGAAGTCCACGTTAATCCGTCTTCAGCCCACAATGAGGACAGAGCAGAGAGAAAAGGTCAGTCCACCGGCTGACGCCAAACCAACCGGATTCGGAGCCAACCCCTTGAACTGGTTCCTGTTCCTCAGACCTCCTAAACATCAGGGAGTACTGTTTCCATGAAAATATGGGCTTGGTCTGAACCAGGTTTAGGTCAAATTAACAGCCACATGAGTGACGGATCCATGGTTTCCCAGCAGGACATAGTCTGAAGTATCACTGTCTCCATTGGCTGGTCTTAATCCCATCATGCATCCTGGTGCCAGGTCTTCAGACCTGATGAAGAAAAACCTGACCCATTAGACCAGATCGCCTTCTTCCAGGTCTTGGTGGTGGATTTGTTTCTTCTTCAGCAGTTGGAGTGCCAGCAGCTCGTCTCGACCCCTGACTCCGTGGTCCAGTGGTTTTCCTTCCTTGGAGCCCTTCTGGTAGGACCTGGTGCAGTGAGAAGCTCTCGCTCGTCTCCGGTTCTGCCATCCTCAGACTGGGAACGTTTTTCATCAAGTTCAGGACAAAACGTTCACCTGCTGCCTGATAGGCCCCGCCTACTGACCGGTCTCCACGGCAACCAGATAATCAACATTCCTCACCTCATACAGTGTCATGATGTGAAGATTGATTGTTGATGCTTCACGTGACCTGATTTCAAAAGCTGTGGAAAAATAAAACTTATTTATTTTTAAATAAAACACAGAATGTGTTTTGGGGATTTGCTGGTTTTAAAAACGACGTGATTAACGGATGTAGAATAAAAAAATAATGAAATCAGGCTGGTGTGAATTGAACGGTGCTATCTCTGAACATCAACAGGTCTGACCAAAGATTATATCCGAAAGTGATGCATTTGTCCTTTTTTTTAACAGCCCTACTCTTTATTCGTACGCCTCTGCCAAAACAGCCACACTCCCCCCGTTTGCCTTTTGTTTCCGAGGTGGAGCCTGAAAGCCCGACTTGTTCAAACTGAACCGCCGGAGAAGCAGACGGACAAAGACTGGAGCGGGACCAGCAGATCGGGAGGGACCTGAGAGGCGGCTTGGACGGAGAAAGGAGAAGGAAACGGGAGAAGGAGCTCTTAAATCATTTTACACTCGACAGAACCAGAGAAAGATGAAATCTTTCATCCTGCTGTCGCTTTTTGTCGCGGTCATCGCCGGAAAGTCACCTCGGCTGAAATTTGTCGTACACGGTAGGCAGCTGTTTTATTGATCTGTTATCTATATGACAGGCAGCAAGCACACTGAATGAATGAATGAATGAATAAATGAATGAACGGATGGATGGGTGAGAGTTTAGTCATGAGGTGATGGAGCCAGTTATTTTCCAGCTCTTCTCATTAAACTGATGTTTTGTGCTTTGCTGTACGAACAGAAACCATTAAAGCCATATGGGGGGGGGGGTAGCTATCACTGGATTAACCCCCCTCCCCTCCCTCCCCCCACTGATCCAGTAGTAAATTACGCGCTTCAGCATGTGGACAAAAAGTCAATGTGTTCTATTATTTTAGTGTTAACGAAATCGCGATATCATTCTTTTATTGGCACCTCATTTAAAATCTAATTTCCAGGTTACATCTCTGCGTGTAAATAAAAATAACAACAACAACAATAATGATTTGGATACAATTCTTGCAACTTGTGGCTTCTCTACTGTTGTCTTATTTCCCCCCTTTAGACTACAAGTGTGCTCACTACAAGTTCTGGTGCCTGGTTGTTTATCCATTAGAGCACTCAGGCTCTAATTGGTGACCGCCGTCCACCCCCCACCAATAAAACTAGAAGCTGTAAAAAAAAAAAAAAAAAAGCCCCCTCTCTTCTGCCTATACATATATATATATATTAAGAACATGGCGTCTCTCTGCTCTGGTGGCCTGTGAACACGGAGGAGCAGCAGGAGCTTCACTCGGTCGGTGCAGCTTCCTCCGTCCTTGCGGAGCTGCAATGCGGGACGCGGCAGCTGCTTTGCACTGCAGCAGAGTAAAGAGTCCGGCTCCGGGAGACCAGATCAGGTTTAGAGGAGCAGCCACCGCGTATAGATCCAAGAAACACACAGAAAAAAAGGGGGGGCAGAGAGGCGAGGGGGGGGGGGTGAGTGGAAAATTCCAAGCCTAGTTCTAGTTATCTATTCTCCTCACGCCTTTTTACACCTCACACCGTTACCTAATGTATTCAGCAATCAATAGAGATTGGGGGCCGCGTGTCAAGTTATCTATAAACCCCGCCCCTTCCTCCCATCCCCCAACCCCCCCCAATGAACACGGTACAAAACGCACAAGGCACCTTTAATACGTGGATATCATATCAATCAAACTGACTGTTGTGCTGTTTCAGGGTTAGCTATAATTGCCTGTTGTTAGGGGAGACACACACACACACACACACACACACACACACACACACACACACACACACAGGTAGAAGGCTGTCAGAGGAAATCCTGAGGAGCCGGCTCCGCTTCAGCACCGCGGACAGCGCCTCGGTCCTCAGTCAGATGTCCTCACTTTTATTTTTGAATTTTCTTTATTTCATTTAATTTAGTTTTATTTTATTTTATTTGGGCCTTATGAGGACATTTGGCTGGTTTTCATACCTTCGAGGAATAGTTTCAAGGCTGTAGTCTGGTCCTAGAATCGGGGTTAAATCTCTGTTTATTCTAAGGGAAGGGAAGGATGGCCGAGGTGATTGCAGGAGCCAGGGAATGCATCACTCTGCATTCATTTGGCTGCCTGCTTCAGAAGCTATTACAGTAAGTGCCTTTAGCTTCACTGGGAACAAGATGTTATCAAAAGAATTCAAGTTCTTCCCTCCCGAGCAAACAACTAAAAGGGCACAGACAAAATCAATTCTAACGTCATGGTGACAAGGCTTTAAATCGCAGTTTGTTTTTCTTTTCATCTGAGAGGTTAGTTTACTCCAACTGACATAAATGGAGTAGACAAGGAGTGAAATTCAAAAGCATGAACCTAAGCTTTCTAAATTGGTCTAAAGAGACACTGAACATTGCAGCCGTAACTGTTTTTTTTGTCTCTGTTGTATTAAGCTGCATTAGTTTGCGTTAATGTGTGGTCCAATGCAGAAAGGGCTGTTGTCAGGAAATGAAAAGGCAATAAAGCAAATATTACATTTATAATCAGCACTAATAAGTTCAGCCCCAAAGTGACCAAACCAAGTTGGATAATCACCCTGACGTTAATAAGCATTATTATCATTATCATTATTCATCATTAACAACAGCTGGATGTGTAAACATGCAGTTACATCTGACGACATGAAAGATTTTAGAACAATATAACATATATTCTGCTTTTATATGCCCTCAGCAACTCCCAAGGAGTATATTTGCCACTTGAGCAGCTTGAAGTCCCATTATGATCATTTGCTAACACATGCTTATGTGACTTTGGTGGCATAACATCGGGTTATCATTTTTCCCATGAATCTGCTGTCTGCTGCAGTGAAAGTGGGGCAGAGCCCAAAAAGGAAAAGGCAGGAACTAAAGCCAAAAGGCACAAAAAAAAAAAACAACTCAGTGATGGTGTTTCACATGAGTATGTGTGATGTGGGTACATGTCACACACGTCACAGTTAAATGAAGGAAAAAAAATCCTGATGATTTAAGTACTTCTCGTCACGTCTTCAAGGGACTGCATTAAGATCAGGATTTGGATTAGGTAGTTAGTGAAGCGAGAGAAATGAAAGTCTGCCTTTTTTTTTTTTATGTTTGCACACCTTCTATTCAGCCTGCCGGCTTGAGAGTGACAAGGACATCAAAAGGCAGAGAGAGGCAGAGTGAGACAGAGAGAGGGAAGCCAGAAGAGAGGAGATATTGAGAGGAAAGCAAACAGCGAGACAAAGATTGACCTCTCGGCTAATTTGACATATTCAGCTGCATCCTAAATATCACAGCATTGTTCAGCAAGTTCAGCCCTTTTCTGACCTTCTCCTCAGTAAGACAAATCAACATATCAACAACATGAAAAAGGTCATGACCCTTGTTGTATTTTTAATGGAGGACCTTCAGCACAAAATTACTTTATCTCCCAAACAAACTTAGCATTGAGTGAATGATATGTGAACAGCATACTAGGTGCTGGCTCTACAAAGCTTCAAAAGCCTCTACATCAAAAAGCTGTTTGATTTCTCTTTGGCTGGCTCTTTCACTAGCCTGAATGCTTTCTTCATATGCAAACTACTCCCAAAAATAACATCTGTGCTTTACTCTCCCTGAATTGGCACATTTCTTAGTGCAATTAGTAACTCAATTCTTTAAAAGACACTCACTAATTTGAAAATCTTTCAACTAATTTCAAGGATTACATGGTCCTTGTGGGGTAAGGGAACTCTCCAGACCTGGAATTTAATGAAGCATTTTTCCCAATTTTCTTGAAACAAGCAGAAAAACATAGCTGCTTTCTTCCTGAAAAGCTGACCTTTTGAAAATTCAAGGTTTTCACCCAGCAGCAATGATTAAATGTCCGAGGAACAGAGAAAAAGAAATAAGCTTGCAGAGAGTGAAGTTAGGTGTTGTTAGGTGACATTTCTGTTGTTCATGTCTGACCCTTTGAGACGAAAAGAGGAAGAAAGACATGGAATACAGAGCCCTACACTTTCTGTTCCACCTGTGAGCTTGTGTTTATTTAAAGAGGTGATCTGGTATCACTTGACAGTCAAACATAATGTTCATGAAGGGGTAAGTGGGAGAGGAGCTGAGCTCAGGCTCCCCCTCTTCCTTTTAGTGGAACATTACTGCTGCTTGGAGATTCATGAAATACTGCAAAACCATTAGAAGTGACTTGTGTTATTTTACCTGAGTGAACAAGCAAAATGGGGATGGCTAACATGGTTCCATTACAGAAAATGTATTGAGGTGTGCCAACAGGGTGAACAATGGAAGCAGTTCAAGATACAAATAGACATCAATGAGAATAAAATAGAAGTGAAAGCATTTTTGTTCTTTGAATCCCAGACAGAATTCTCTCCCATAAAAGACTGAACGTTACACCCAGTTAATAATTCACCAAACGCCTGTTGCTGCTTAAGACTGCATTCATACATACAGTTTTCAAGAACAAGGTTGAAAACCAGATGTACAAGTCTGAGCCCGGTGTGATGTCACCTGATGGTTACCCAGCTGCCATTTTGAAGCCTCCCGTTTATAATTTGGCTGTTGGCCACCTTGATTTCGTGAAATTACAGGAAAGCATACTTGGAGCAGTCAGGGCTGGATCTGGATCTGACCTTCTCTATCCTTTATGCTGATTGAGTGGTACAGTCTGTCAGTCAAAGTGTAGCCACACCCACCAATCCATCCCCTGCTTCCTGGTCTGTTTTCCTCTAAATGAGCATCACGTTGTACTGAGACCACAAACTCATCAGGAAAACGTTTAGGGAGGAGGAGGGACATTTATTCCATAGACTTCAATACCATCTGACTGTTCATGCATCCAGTGAAGTCATCCACTGATGGTCAGTAGACAGAGTGGAGGTTTAAGGCTTCACTCTTCAGCCCTGAAGTCTGTATCCATGTTTATATGCAGTCATCATTTCTGTTTTTGTGGGCGTGGCCTATCGACAGGCTGCAACGTGCCAAAAAGTTTGGGGGGGGAGTTGGAGCATTTCTGTGCCTCCACATTGAAGATCATCTGTGTTTTGGCAGAGTGCCTTGTTACAGACGTGAGCAGTCTTTCAGGATCAGCACTAATATTGTATGCTACATCACACACTTGTGCGGGTGTGCGAATGAAACCGTACCTGTACGTTCGGATATTATTCTAATTACCATAATGTTTTCTTCCTCAGTGTGAAGAGAGCAGCAGCAGCAAACAAACAAGCATATTAAACTGCAATTCATCATCTCAGAATGAGATCATTTCGGTCACTAATCACTCGCTCACTCTCACTAATCTTGGTCAGAAGGTGCGATGGTGAGAAGTTGGGCTGTTAGTGTGGAGCCACTTTTAATAACTTCTTTTACAAGGATAGCTTTTACAGCTTTATCTATTTACAACTAACAATGTGACATAATAGCAGAGACTTTTAATGTGGTTCTGCTTTTGAGTATTAATATCACCTTCTTTCTGTTAACCTAAAGGGTGTTCTGTGCAGAGAACAGACAAAAACATTCTGCTCTGTCGTTGTGAAATGGTGAATATTTCAAACATAATCAAACTGCACATTTGATATGTTCACTGTTGCTTCAGAAGAATAATCCTAACACTAGTTAAGCCTGGAAGAGGTGCAGTCATATTGACTTTCAGATGAAGGGAGAGCTTCACTATCGATGCTGTCCTGTACAGGCTCAACCTCATCCTTCCTGTGATAGTACATCAGTTTTCAGCTCTGTTTGTGAACCTGTAAAAGTGAGTAGATGCCCCTTGTTTAAAGGATACCAAACTGACCTCAGCAGTACAACTCTCAAAATATGAAGTTTATCTAAAGCACAGAAAAGAAATTCACTTTTTTGTTGCTAATTTTACTGGCTGTCATTCAGCATTAGGTTAAATAATAGCAAACTATAACTTAGTGTTAACTCTACAAACAACTCAGCTTTCACACTTTTTTCAAGTCCCACTTTGAATTGTGTGTGTGTTCAATAGACAAGTTATCACAACCCCCCCCCCCCCCAAGAAATAAAGAAATCTCTCAGTGAGGATTCACAGACTAAATCTAAAAATGGATGTTTGATATGAAACTGCTGATAGACAAACTTAAATTAAAAAAAAAAAAAAAGTCAAAAACAAAGGCTGTATCAGAAATGTCAATTTGTCCAATAGGTAGATTTCCTCTTTCCTCCGTTATTGTTGTCAGACTGAACCATCAGGATTACTGGAGGAGATCTACCTCTTAACGTCCAAAGCAAATATTCAGATTGATCTCTCTGTGCACAGTGGAAGGAAAATATTGTAGAGCCGTCGGCCACATTGGTCTGCCTCATGTGCTCGTCAGTTCCCTGTGAAGTACGAGCTTCATCAATTAGATTCATGCCACTAAGAGAGGCCTCTGTTTCCATAGAAACTTTGCTGGTTGGCTAGCAACCTGTATAAGTGATCACCAGCAGTTCATTCTGGCCTTCCCATCAGTCTGGTTGTCTTTTTTATTTCAGGGACGAGCAGAAAATCACTACAAGTACCGAGTAACAATCACCTTATGATCAGTTCATGTCTTTTTTAATGTAACCACTTCTGCTGACACAATGAAAGCAGTTAGTTAAGCATTCATTTAGAAATACATTTTAATTGGCCTTTAACTGATTAGCTTTTCTGCTCTTTGTACTTTATACCAGATCCTTATTTTCAGTTTAATCTGGCCAAAGCTGGCTGGTTTGACTCAGACTGCTTTTGCTTAAATTAAGAAAATCAGAGAGCTGTATTTTCTGGAGAAGAGCCCAAATGCTTCTGACAGTTTCAGTAGATTTCTTCACAATCTGAACATGTTCTGCATGGAGCATGCTTTCACACCAACAGCAGGGATCTTATTCTATTTGGAAATGCAGGCGCAGTTGTAGTGTAGGTAAGTGTGAGTCTGAGTGGACTTGTGATTCAGAGACGTTCTCTTGAACCTTCTGGAGGTGTGTGGAGTGTAATTCCACCAAACGTCTGTGACGGGATGTGCACACAATTATTTCAGTGACATTATATGCTTTCGCCAAATGCCTCTTTTTTCCCCGAACACCAAAGCCAGTTTCCTGTTAAATCAAAAAGCCCAAGGGCAGTAAAGTCGGGTCAGGTATTTATTACCAGGACTCCTCCCAGCTCCTGTATTCAGATTAAATGTAGATGAAAAACCAAACATCTGGCTCTGAGCCAGCGGTTTCTAGACTCTGAGTCAACCTGCCTGAGCAGCTTAGGGGGGGCTAAACCTGGATCAGCTTTTTAAATAACTTCCTGAAACTCAATTTTCTTTCATGTGTTGACCTTTGCCTATTGTGTCTGACCTTGACTTTGTCAACCTTTTTCATTTTAGCATCTTGCTTGTTTGGATTAGCTGTTGATTTTATTGAGCCCCTATTATTTTGAGAGTCTTAAATCCAGATTTAAAAGTGATTGGACACAATCTTCTTTCGTCACCTACTGATTTAAAATGCAATTTTAAATGTCTAGTTCATTGCTTTCTCGTTGCACAAATATTCACAACAAAACTCACCCTGCTCTCTGGTTCTTTGCGACCAACAGAGCCCTCCAGGTTCCACTTCAACAAGCCCGAGAACTACATCAGCATGTACCATCAGGAAGGGAGCGACACGCTGTACGTGGGAGGCCAGGCGATGATCTACGTGCTGACATTCAACGACAGGGGGGTCCGTGATGTGCAGGTACGCTTTAAGTTGACTGGATTTTGATATCGTGGGAGATGGGAGTCTCTCAGTTCTAGACAGTTAAAAAATAAGAAAGCCACTCAGAAGATCATGCAAAAGACCACTCACTAGTCAAAAGCCAAGTACCGCCAAGCTATTAAACCGGCCACTTTGGCAGCTAACCAAGCTTTGAAAGAGCTGTTTGCATATAAAATTACGCTAGTAGATATTGTAAGGCAGGCAGCAGAAAGAGGCAGCTTTGTAATTGGTGTTAACCACAGACAAACCCTCTCATGTTGCCTGATTAAATCTTTCGGTTTTGTGCACGCTTGACTGACATCCTTGTTACTCTCCTCAGTGCAGTTGTCCGGGTGGGAAAACGTACTTGATTCAAAGTGACGCAGGCAGTGTCAGAAAGACTAACTCACAGCACCTACGTGGGTTAGCAGGGCCACGAGTCAAGTCCAGTTATTTATACAGCTTACTGCTGCAAATTTGCCTCAAGAGCTGAGATCTGTAGAGCTGTTCAGGGAGGCAACTGAAGCCCACCGTGTTTCAGTTAACCAGTTAATATGAAATTTCAAAACGCAGATTTAAGAAATTAGTGATGGAAAGGGAGTGAGCAAGGCAGTGAACTGTGGTGGTACTGCACCAGCTAGTTTCAGCTCTAAACCAAAGAACAGTTTAGATTTTCTCATCTGCATTAAATCCTGGAATTAATAAAGTCACAAAAGCTGGTGAGGAGGGATGGACCAATGGAAAAAGTTCAGCATAAACAGATTATTGCTTATTGTTATTATTTTTCACTGATAACTTATTAAAATAAATTCATTTAAAAATGTGCTACTTTGAGTCTGAGCAGAAACATGTTGCTGGAGTCCATGGGATTTTTATGGCAGCATTAAACGACATGAGTCAAACTCTCGTCACTGGAGTTGGATAAACAGAAGTGCAGGGTTTTTTTTTTTCTAAATATTGTTTTTCCATTCTAATTGTGCATTTGAATGCTGATAATTAGCGTCAGCCCTGAAAAAGCCATATTGGTCGATCCCTACTGGTAACATGTTACTTTTCATTACACATCAGATAAACATCAGATAACGCAGCCAATTAATATTGTAATAAAATTATTATTTTTTTAAATCTCATTTGATTTTCAGACATTAAAACGTTAAATAAACAGCCCACATGGTTCTGCCTGGAATGAAGTAAAACTAAAGTAATTACTCCCCCTTTGCTGTTCACTAGAACGTGAGATGAGGACAAATAGAAGAATATATAGGAAGGCAGGTCATGCGTGCACAAATGAAGTTCTGCTTTCTTTATGTGAGGAGGAAATATAAGCCACTGAGCTGGAGATCACAGTGTCAACACTGACAGGCCTTATTGAGCGAAGACGCTGCAACTTTTCATCCAAATATGAGCATATTGGATTTTCAGAGGCTTCATGTTGGGTTTCCTCCAGCCGAGACATGACAGGTGAGATGGAGACAGTCACTGCTGATGTGTTTGGCATTGAGGGACAAGTGTGGTGTTAAAATGACATTTTGTCAGGTTGAGTTATTTCCAGTGCAGGCAGACAAAATAACAGAAACATCGAATGTTGATGTCAAAGAGTGGAAGAGTGAGCTCTCACTGAAGAGGTGCAGTTTCAGATATTAGTGAATTTTAATTAACTACACACTTGAGTGAAGGGTGCAAAGCCTTTCTCAGACAAATTAATTCTACCTCTCTGTGCTTCACTTTCTTTTGCTTTCTCAACCTACATGTACCGACAGCTGCAAGTTCAGGGTCATTGTTGTTGAAAGGAACTCTGGGAAAGGTGAAGTAGGAGACAGACGGAGGAAATGTGAGGTCACAACAAAAACATAAATGACAAGTTTAAAGACAAAATAAAAAAGGAAATCAGAGAATGTTGTTGAATACGACGCTGGAGGGTTTCTGTAAGGACAGAGCTGTTGAAGCAGCAGCAGGGTCGCTGCTTTGGTTGCAGTGTGAAAGAACTTGGCTCCATTTAAACTGTCCTTCCTCCCACAGATCCCAGCAGCATCTGATCAGACTGCAATTGATACCTGCAAGGCAAAGGCTGCACCACTTGAGGTAGAAACACAGGCATTCCCCTCCTGCATTTGTGCATTATCATCATCATCATCATCATCAGCAGATGCACAACGGTGAGGTGTTCAGTGCTGATTCAAGCACTGACGACACAAATAAACACGACAAAAACACACATCTACACATGAAGACGTGGATATCCCTCAATAACGCAGAAGAGGTCCAATGAAAGAAAACAAACCAAACAACGCAGCGACAAGCGAGCTGTAGATCATTTCAGTGAGATTTCACAGAGAGGCGGCGAAGGTGGCAGGATTTTATTACAATATTCAAATTAAACTGAGCCTGATAGCATAGGGAAGCTTTAAATGCTCAGAGGACGAGGACTAATCTCAAGCAGCGCTAGATTGCCTGAGTGCTGGTTAATCATGCTGCTTGTCGCAGAAAACAGAAATCCAAAAGATATAAAAACAGGTTGCATGTGGAAGGAGAAGCTGATGCCTTGGCGTTCAAAGGCTGCACCAGTTTAACATGAATGGATCACTTCCACATTAACTTTAATGCAGTTGTCTAATCACAGGAAATTAGTTAGATTGTTGAAATAGATTTTCCTAATTCATATTTACTTGACCAAATTGTAGATATGAATAACTTGATATGCAACAACTGTCATCTTTTTAGTCAGGCAACAGAAACACTCCTTGACATCCACACAGGTCCACGTGGACATGGACTGTTGAGGGGGCTGATTTTTACTGAGAAGTAAAAAAATGATCTCTGTTTCTGGCTCCTGTTGATATTCAGCAGCGTTCTGGATCAGCTGAAGCCTTTTCACTGAATATTTGGGACTTCCTGATAGTGATGAATTACGGTAGTCCAGTCTGGAGGGAACAAACATATGGATTCGTTCTTCTGCTTCTTCTTCAGGCAGGATGTTTCTGATTTTCTCAATATTGTTCAGGTGAGAGAAGGTCGTCCCACAGACTTGTTTTATGTGAGGGACAAAGGACATGTCCTGGTCCGAAATGACTCCAACATCACATCTGATCTGTATGTGTTGCTACACAGCTAACTTTAGCATTAGCAGCTAAAACCAGGTTCTGATCCAGACCGGTCTGAAGCTCCACCTGTCTCTGCTCTCATTCGGACATTTGTTTGGTCCACAGCTGCATCCAGAGGGATCAGTTCTTTGTCCTGTTGTTGTCTGTGTGTGCTGAGGAAGTCTGCAGAGCTCCACTGTTATTGGTCACATTGTGAACTTTGTGCTGTCAGAGCGTTCCTCCTCCTGATGAACCTCCCTCTTCTTCCTGCTCTGATCACGTGTCTCCTGGTTCCCTCCCCCTCAGATCTACAGTCTGAAGGGGGGTGGAGATATTTTTACAGCCAACAGCAAACTAGTTTCACTTCTGACTCACAGAAACTCAGACGGCCGTCACTGAGAGGAGAAATGGAGCAGAAAGGAGTTCAGCTGGACCAGGAAATCATCTCCTGTTCCATCTGTCTGGATTTACTGAAGGATCCGGTGACTATTCCCTGTGGACACAGCTACTGTATGAACTGTATTAAATCCCACTGGGACGGAGAGGATGAGAAGAAAATCTACAGCTGCCCTCAGTGTAGTAAGGCCTTCATACCGAGGCCTGTTCTGGAGAAAAACACCATGTTAGCAGTTTTAGTGGAGCAGCTGAAGAAGACTGGACTCCAAGCTGCTCCTGCTGATCACTGCTATGCTGGACCTGAAGATGTGGCCTGTGATTTCTGCACCGGGAGAAAACTGAAAGCTGTCAAGTCCTGTTTGGTTTGTCTGGTCTCTTACTGTGAGAAACACCTGCAGCCTCATTATGATGTAGCTCCACTGAAGAAACACAAGCTGGTGGAGCCCTCTGAGAAGCTCCAGGAGAACATCTGCTCTCGTCATGATGAGGTGATGAAGATGTTCTGCCGTACTGATCAGCAGTGTATCTGTTTTCTCTGTTCTCTGGAGGAACATAAAGGCCACGACACAGTCTCAGCTGCAGCAGAAAGGACTGAGAGGCAGAGAGAGCTGGAGCTGAGTCGACAACAAATCCAGCAGAGAATCCAGGACAGAGACAAAGATGTGGAGCTGCTTCAACAGGAGGTAGAGACCATCAACGGCTCTGCTGATAAAGCAGTGGAGGACACTGAGAAGATCTTCACTCAGCTGATCCGTCTCATGGAGAGAAGAAGGTCTGATGTGAAGCAGCAGATCAGATCTCAGCAGGAAACTGAAGTGAGTCGAGTCAAAGAGCTTCAGGAGAAGCTGGAGCAGGAGATCACTGAGCTGAAGAGGAAAGACGCTGAGCTGAAGCTGCTCTCACACACAGAGGATCACACCCAGTTTCTACACAACTACCCCTCAGTGTCAGCTCTCAGTGAAGCTGCAGACTCATCCAGCATCCACATCCGTCCTCTGAGATACTTTGAGGATGTGACAGCAGCTGTGTCAGAGCTCAGAGATCAGCTACAGGACGTTCTGACACAGAAATGGACAAACGTCTCACTGACAGTGACTGAAGTGGATGTTTTACTGCCACAACCAGAACCAGAACCAAAGACCAGAACTGAGTTCTTAAGATGTTCACAGGAAATCACTCTGGATCCAAACACAGCATACAGCCGTCTGTTATTATCTGAAGGAAACAGAAAAGTTACAGTAATGAGTAATGATCAGTCTTATTCTGATCATCCAGACAGATTCACTGACTGCTGGCAGGTCCTGAGCAGAGAGAGTCTGACTGGACGTTGTTACTGGGAGGTGGAGAAAAGAGGAGGAGGAGTTTATGTAGCAGTCGCATACAAGAATATCAGCAGAGCAGGGTTCTCAAATGAATGTGTGTTTGGATACACTAACAAATCTTGGGCTTTAATCTGTAAACGAGACAGTTTTACATTCTGGTTCAACAGAATCCAGACTCCAGTCTCAGGTCCTCCGTCCTCCAGAGTCGGAGTGTACCTGGATCACAGAGCAGGTATTCTGTCCTTCTACAGCGTCTCTGAAACCATGACTCTCCTCCACAGAGTCCAGACCACATTCACTCAGCCTCTACATGCTGGACTCAGGTTTTACACGTCTGTTGGAGCTACAGCTGAGTTTTGTAAACTGGAATAGAGTTAAATGTGTCTTTTAGTTCCTAAATGTGTTCAGTGTGTTGCTGAATCATTGTCAGCACTTTGACCTGCTCTCATCTCTTGTTGTGTTGATGTCTGAGTGTGTTCAGGTGGAGCTGGAGCCATGGAGGAGATCACTGCTCCTCATGCTGTTAGTTTGACCTAAACTCACGTGTGTCACCATGAAAACACAAACTTCTCTGTGTCCTGAATGTGTGTTGACGTGCAGACAAAGAAATCTCGTTATATTTACAGCGATGTGTTTGTCCCAACAGACCAACGTAGAAAAACGGTCTATGAGCTTTAATCAAACTGTGATTATGAACTGATTGTGTGGATGAAGTGAACGGGCCTTTTGTTGGTGGAGGGGGGCTGCACAGATTCACTGAGTCTGGTTGGAGGGGCAGTGAAAACTGATTTCTGATGAATATCTGGATAAACATTTCTGTGCACTGATTAAATGGAGGTTAAAGGGAGTGAAATGTGGCTGTCTGTACCTGATTCCACTGCGGACATGAAGCTAACGGCTTCCTTTCTCCCGCTCTCAGACTGAAGGCGGCCATCTTTGTTAGAGAAGAGCCGGGTCACATCCTGACCTCCTTTCCTTCTCCTCTCCTCTCTCTCCTTTCTGTCTTTTCCTTTTAAAAACTCATTTTCCTTTAACGTTAGCAGCATGCTAACCGGAGCTAACTTCTCCTTCCTGATTGCTAGCAGCGCGCATAAGGACCGAACCATTTGAAATACGGCAGGGGGGCAATATGGACTACTCCTCTTTGGTCAGTGTGGATATCTCACTTTTAATGACAAAAACGAGTAAAGAGAAAAATATAATTGAATTTTAGTATTATATTAGAAAAGTGTTGTCTGTACAATAAAGGTTTGATGCTTTAATATTAATTATCACCTGTTTGAATGGTCTTACCTGCCTCCCCGTACGGTGACGTTACAAACCCAACGCTGTCACGTCTCTCCCTCCTCTGCTTCTGATTGGCTAGTGATGTTGGTCAGGTTGAGCGCGAGAGTAGCTTTCTTCTAATCCAATTGGTGGAGGAACTCATATCCCGGAAGTGTCTGCTTCTAGTCGGCCCGCGCCGGCTCGCTCCACTGGCAGAAGTCGGACTAGCGAAGCTGCGGAACTGCGCAACAAAATCTATGAACACTCTGAATTTAGGACATGTACCATTATTACTAAAGGAGGAGTAAACAAACATGAAGCACACAGAGCAGGTGAGGGAGCATTGCTAACTGCTAATAGCAGAGCTAAAGAATCGCCGGAGTAAATCAGGAATTTGTGAAAAACGAAGCTTCCGGCTAACCGCGAGCCGAATAGCAGCTATGCTGTCAGTTAATCACAGTGAGTGGAGGTAAAACAGTGACACGGAACACGGAAGTGACGTAACACGCCTACCTGAGTGTGTGTTAAAGAAGCATGCTGCCAACTTCGGATGGAAAATGCTGCACTTTGCACTCCTCATAGACTCCCACGTTAAAACACCCAGCTGGTAATCTTGCCACCAAAGTCTCCGCCCCACACTGTTCTAATGTTAGGATTAATGCTGAAAGATTTTGACCATCTGACAAATGTCCAAGTCAGACAAACAAGCTAAAATATGTTCTCTACGTGTTCAGATAAGACTTCAAAAAAGGGAGGGATGTGTATTTTATCTACAGCCCTATAGAGGTAGTGTTTTTTTTTTTTTTTTTTTAAATCCAAGTTCAGTCAGCCATGCTGCAAATAAAACATTATTCCAAAAGCCACAAAGCCCTTTGAAGAAAGGTACCAGACCATGTTGTGTATTCAGGCTGTTAGGCTGTCAGGTTTTCAAGCTCTATATTCTGAGCCATTTTCTCTTCAATAAAGATATTCATCGGCTCCATCTCTGCCACTCAGTTCATTCTTGTTTTGTTTTTTCAACACCATTGCATTGTGGAACAGTAGCTTTTTCTTTTTTGTTGGATGGACTCCCTCAGCACAACTCTTAGCTAAGAATTTTTTGCATGATTTGACTTCCCTCTCTGAGTATTTTTCCAAAATTGTATTTTCAGTGTGTAGAACAGAGAGGTGGTGGGACAACTTTTACAAAAGTAGGTGAAATACTGTCTTTATCAGTACGCTTTGGATGGATAGTGTTGGAAATTGCCACCTATATCCAAGCTAAAAACCCCCCAGAAAGTGTTACTGTAATTATGGAACATAACAAAGAGGTCAGTGAGTGAAGAAAGCAAAGTCTGGCGGTGGCAGATGGTGGGAAACGAAAACATTAAGAGTGATGCAGTAAATCTTCCTCAATAAAGTAAATGCACCTTGGAAGGGGAATGAAGGACGGGAGTCAGCCACAGGGTTTTTTTGGAAAACATTACCACTGGAGTGAAACGGAGACAGGACGTTATCAGCAAGCAGCACAGACTTTATTTCCAGCACTCTTCAAGGCCACTGTGTTTTGTAACTGTCTGGCCACCTCAGCTTCATCTTTGACCTGAGTACGCAGATCTTTTTGGGAGCTGAGCCCTTCAAGCAAGCTGCCCCCCCTGCTCCCCAGGGGCAAACAAGCTCCCTAATTCTTCCTTTTACACCTACAAGCTCTTAACTGAGTAACCTACATTTCTAAGAGAGTCATCCTGGGAATTAACAAGTCCGACATCCAGAGGCTGCAGTAATTATGACAAGAAGAAAGCGAGAAGTGTGGTGACCTAGTTCATGATCTTTTCCTAAATCTAACCGACACATGATTGTTGCGCTCATATTGAAAGGAAGGCAAGGCCTCACCTGTCAGTCTCACTTGAGAACGCTCAGGTTGAGATTAGAGTTTGCCACTAAGAGCAGAGCTACAGTCCCAATTGAGCAGCTTCATCAAGTCTGAGAAAATTTCTCTTGAGTAATCTGAACATGGATTTGGAGACTTCATCACAAAACTGCTAGTGGAATAAAAATCTAATCAGTTTGGCGCTTTGATTTTGACCCAATTTATTTCCTACCAGCCTCCAATTTTTCAATGAAGTTCAGTAATAAATCAAATCCCCAGAGGTTGATTTTAAAACAACAGATGTTCCATCTAGTGGGAATGAATTTTGATAGAGGAGGATTCAGCCAAAACCGCAGATTATATTCAGTGACAATGTAACATGACATCCCAGCTAACGTGTTTAGAAACAGTCAGGGTTTGGGTTGGACAGCTACCTCCCACAAAAACCAAATCCTGAGGTGCAGAATCATGAAGTATGGATGTAATTGGTGGGTGGTGTTGGGTACTAATGAGCGTTATTCTTGTAAATGGCACATGATTCATCAGTAAAAGACCGTCAGAAATGAAAGCACTGCAAGAGCTTCCAGTTTCCAACAAATCCAAAACCACCAACGCCGATTTGTCTGTGATCCTGTCAGACGGCATATGTCCGTCTCAAACCTCCTTAATTCTCCTAAAAGCCCTGGAGAAGCAAAGACAAACTGTCCGAATTCAAACTATTCATTAGAAATCTACAAGTTAGAAACTTGCCTACGCAAAATAAAAACAAGACTTTCAGCCTACACACCCGCCTACATCTCTGCCTACATATCCGCCTACACACACTTACACAAGCTCTGATCCTGGATTCTTACCGACTTACTGTCGCACTTTTCTTTTTCATAAAGATCTGCGATTTGACTTCAGCAGTGGAAGATGCGCTTTCAACCTGAGCCACCGCTGCAACTTAAAAGTCAAATTTACCCCTTCAGGTTTTCATGCTCCAAACAGTCCAATTTCTGTACTTGATGAATAAGTGATGCATGTGGAGTGTTGCAGTGCCGTACTGCAGCGCTAAGCCTCCTGTGTCCTGCCTGCCAAAAAATGATCAGAGCATGGATCACCTCCAGTTCTCCTTAAACCTCCCTGTCTCTCTCTCTCTTTCTCTGAGCAATCCGCTTTACCTCTCATAATCTCTTTTGTGTTTTACACTTGCTTTGTTTCTCCAGACCTCTATTGCACCTTTCTCCCTTCCTTCTCATTCTTTTGCTCGTTGTCTTGTCTTGTCTCGTCTCCTCATGTCTAATCTGTCTTCCACACACCCTACATTTCTTCATCTTTAATCAGTCTCCAGATCGGTGTATTTTTTTCTGCCTCTCCCTCCTGTTTTGGCTAATTTTCTGCTTTTGTCGCTCTTTTTTTGTTTCACCCTGGCTGTCTTTCTCCCGCAGCTGGAGTGCGACAATTTCATCACAGTTATTCAGAAAGTGAACGACACATTCATAGTGTGTGGGACGAATGCTGGGAGTCCGAGGTGCTGGATGCTGGTGAGAATTTCAGAAAAAACTAAGAAAACCTAAACAAATTCTTTTTAAATGTTTGCTGCTTCCAAACAATCTTCATATCATGCATGTAGAGGTTTTATTTACATGCCCACATATTTTATCGACTGATTAGATGAAGGCTGGGGAGATATTGAGTGCTGGGCCTTGTCATAGGAAACTGTAAGATGCATAATGCATAAAGGCCCAGGGATGAAATAAACTGGATTTAAAATGTTCGACTTCCTCCAGGCTCAGATGTCTCCTACCCTCTGCAGGTAAATGACACCGTGCTGACTGATGTTCAGAGCAACGGGCAAATAGCGGCGGCCTCTGACATCTCGCCGCCGTACCCTTCCCAGAGGTCCATCAGCCTGCCTGCAGGTAATGAACACACAATCCACATCTGCTGACAGGAATAGCAGATCATCTCACATTGTTCAGGATTTAATATCAGTAAATAAAACTTGTGCTGTTAGCAGTAAACCTTGATGACGGCACCAGGTTTCAAGGTTGCTGACAGTAAACAGACTAAATGACCAAAATATCAGTTTGGTTCGGCCTTTTCTGTTCCCTGTCTCTGGACATCTGCAGTGAAAATGTGCTTACTCATTTTTAGGAAGTAGAAATAGCTATTTATTCTGAGAGCATTTTTTTTGTCTTGTCTCTGGATGTCCTCTGGTGGCTCTATAGAAATCATTATTATGATTATTAGTTCCTTTTCATTAGCATGGGGCATTTGAAAGTCGGTGCCCAGGGGCACAGTGGTGTGTTAATGTGACACATTAAGTTGTGAACAAGAGTGTTTGAGTAATTGTACTTTTCAATTAGCCCAGACAAAAAAAAATAAATAAATAAAATTAGAGAGGGCCAAGTTCAAGTTGCTTCAGGGGACGTCGCTGGTTTTCCACTGAATCTGTGAAATCAAGTAAGAAATTATCTAAATGGGGACAATAACAGGATGAAACGGTGTCACGTAGTTCCATTTCAAAAGGCTCACCTTGTTGCAGGTGTCAGCTGTTCAGAGATCCTATTTCGGAAAAAAGCCTCCTTCAGGTCTTTGTATTAACTCTGCTCATTTGCGTCGGGAGCAGCCGAGCAACTCATGTGCGTCCCGGACTCCCAGGAGCGATCTGTCTCATAATATAACTCTCTATTCATAACATGCAAATGAGTGAACGCTTTTATCTAAAGTACCGCACATTAATTTAAAGAGGCAAATCTATATGAGCAGATTTTCAGTATTCACACAGCGCTCCGCTGTAGGATCATGTACGTACTCTCCCTTAACATAAACCTTTTTCCTCCGAGCGTTCTTTTGCTTGTGTGTGACTAAATGTTTGTTTTAATCTTTTAAAAGTTTAAATCGCACAATTCTACCATAAGGTGTAAATCAAGGCATACTGTATTATTAGAGCCTCAGTTTTGTCACAGAAAAATCCACCCTTGTTATCCCTGACACCCACAACTACCCGAGACACAAATCAAAGGATTTTTTCCCGTACCTGTCCACCAAAAACAGAAAAAATATCCTTTGAAGCCCTTCTGTTTTTCATCATGCTGACGAATTCTTTAAAATGAGACCACAAATCTACTGCAAGCCCTGCAGGTTTTGTTTATTTCCATTACTCCCCCTGTGTCGAGATGTGTACATATATCTGAGGAAACTCAATATCTGGGCAGATTGCAGAAGCAGCGGACCACTGATGGTCTGGAAGGGGAAATATTCTGCAGTTTAAAAAAAAGAAGACCAAAAATGTGTTTGTGGTAACTGTGGAAAAATGTGGTAATGTAGTTTATACAGTGAATTAAGTCTGTGTCAGGAAGAGGTTGGGGTGGATGGATCAGCAAAACATGAAATCAATCAGTTTCTGTTGTGTTTACTGCCCTCATCTATCCATGTTCTTAGTCAGCATTGAGTCGCCGTGGCAGCTGAACAAGGAGAGACTTTTCTCTCTTTCCAGTTCCTCCCATGATGCTCCAAGCCACATCGGATATGTAGTCCCTCCAGCAGTTTCTCCTTCAGAGGACGAAGCTGAACTTCCTCAACATGAAGTTACCCCCGTTCTTATTACCAGACACTCTAAAGGCACAATTCCCCCAAAACACTCCTGCAGGTTGTAGTGGGGGTTGAAAAATTCAGCCTGTGTGGTTGTTCAGGTTGGTCAGAATGGATGTCTGCTAAAATATAAAACCTCTTGTTTAGCAAATTCATCTTCACTAGACCTAATGGTCCCTGATGTGATCCTTAATTGGTCAGGTTAACTAAACAGAGATGTTTACAATCAAATCCACCTTAAATTAGTCACAGCTCGAAGGACGGATAAAGTATCTGTAAGAGCAGCTAATGCAGATGGATTGGTGGTAGAGACTTAGGGAAATTAGTGAGAGGGTAGTTTGTGCTGCAGGACACGCTTCCTGGCGGGGATCAATTGCAGAGAAAGCTGGCCAACTCTTTGCTCAATTTCAAATAATGATCACGTCTTATTACGATGCTACTGCCATGATTTCAAACGCCGACCCTCTGAAATGCTACAGAGGACGAGCCCAGCGTGGGGTAATAAGAATGTGGTGATTGATGGCTGTTGGAGCAGTCAGCCTTTTTGCCTTGATGTCTTCTTCCCCGCTGCACTCCTTTTTTTTATTCTGCCTTCCAGGAGCTTTCTCTTTCTTTCTCCTCGCTCTCCCTCTCTGTGTTTAATGTTCTCTCTGCGTCTCCTTCCCTTCCAGCTTCAGTTGAACCCCCCCCCCCCTCCCTCTGAACCTTGTACGCATCCATCCAACTGACTGTCTGCCTTTTCTGCTCACTCTTCACCCTTCTCTCTCTCTCACTGTCTCAGATGGGAATCTGTACTCTGCAATGTCATCGGTACGAGGTCATGCTGGCTCGATCCGGCGTACATTTGGCACCCAGAAGCTCCTGAAGTCGGAGAACATTTGGCTGCTGAGTGAGTAGGAGGAAGTGTACAGGTTTAGACTAATGAACATGGAGATGGTGGGCGGTGTTCTCTGGAAATCAGCTACTATCAGTCCCTCAGGGAGAAATAGCATGTAGGAGCATCCACTGTCATGGTTTTAATGTTGGGGGTCATATTATGTAGAGCAGTAAAATGCAAATCAGAAACTTGTAATAATACTCACAATATCCATTTTCCATGCAGTTTAATGTCAGATAAGATAATGGATTGTAATCATGAGCAGAGTTGAAGATGATGCTGCTAAAACCTCGGAAACGTCTTAAAGGAATTCAGAACAAAGTGACGATATCTCAGTGGAGCTGTTTGAATCTCATCACACAGATCCGCACTTTGCTGGCGCTGCCATCATCCCGTCTTCGCAAAAATTCAAGGAAGAGATTTACTTCTTCTTCAGCGAGCTCAACAAGACAGCGAGAGTGGACGAGGAGCCGTACAGGGCCCGGATCGGCCGAATCTGCACAGTAAAGAAACACTAAAAATCTTTTTAAAAGATTTTACTGCGCTTGCGTAAATTTGGCCAAATCCAGGACTTTTAAGCAATTTTTTTAGTGATTTCTCCTAACCTCTCCTTGCACTTAGTATACATACTGTGTCGGATCAAATGCTGTTTTCTGAGCTTTTTTCTGAGTGTGCTGTTTCAAAAGAAAACCACTAGTTTTTAGAGAATTACTAATGAAATGACCTGAAGGTCTAAAAGTTGAAACAAATCCCAAAAGTTCCAAGTGAAGATCTGAAAGAGGAGGTTTTTGATGCTACTGTCAGTTTCCACTTTAAACTTTTCTAAAGATTATTTTCATGTTCCATAAGCTGGACAATGAATCCACATAGAATATAAAATTCAGTTTTCTGTGACCTTGAAACAACCGCAAGTCAGTGTGACGGAAAATTCAAGGAATTTCAAGCCATATCAAGGAATATCTGAGCTTATTGGTGCAAACGTCTCAACATTGAGTGAGATTTAGGAGAACTGTTTACCTTTAGACCGAGCCATGATAGCTGTTTTCAGTTGTTCTTCTAAGCTCCTTGCATGGAAGTGGCATCAGTCCTCTCGATTCTCCCTTTTTGATTTTGATTTGAATGAGCCTCTCCAAAGCTGCAAAACGTTTTTAGTATTATTCCCATTTCTGCTTGTTAAATCTCCCCACATAGCAAAATAAACCCAGCGCATGCTTCGTTCCTCGTGGCTCAGTATGCAACAGCATTCTCATGCTACTGTCATGTCTGGACTGAAAATGTGTGCGTGCCAATCTGGAGGATAACAGCCGGACTCAGCCCACACAGGTCCAATATGTCGGGTTAACTTTGGACCAGCAGCATCAGATCATGTATAGCTGTGCAGGCTAACTGCTGATATGTTGGATGTGTGGTTGCGCTGTTGACAGCCTTAATGCTACATGCCATTCCCATAATGGAGGGAAGAGGATCTTTGTGTGACATCTGACATACCGATGCTCTGAGTTGTCATTTGTTATTTCCAGGTGGATGAAGGGGGCATTAAGACCCTGCTGGCAGACTCTTGGACCACCTTCATGAAGGCCCGGGTGATGTGCGGCACCGGAAACACTCAGCAGCAGTACAACAACATGAGGCAGGCCGTGGTGCTGACAGCGCAGGACAAAAGGGCCGGCGTCATGTACGGCCTGTTTTCCAACGCATGGTGAGCCGCAGCACCCAGACACACAAAGACACACAACACTAACTAGATTTTCATTATCTTTTATCAGAGTCAATTTATATTTCATTAGCACTTCAAGGCAGCTGTCGTTCCTCTTTGCTTAGCTGAAGAAAAACTGATTAGAGCTCATCCTGTCAAATCTACTTCATGTCAGATTTTCCGCATCTTAAATGACATTTAATTTTACAAAAAGAGTCAAATGAGATCTTTGCCTCTTCACCTGAAATACATTCGTGGTGCAGGCTCACTTTTTGTCATCGGAGGTTGGGAATTTTAAAGTTTAAACTAGAGACACTGACATCCAGAATTAAGAAGATCAAACTTTATTGAAGACAACATAAGGTGGCTAATGGAGGATAATGGAAGAAGGGGAAAGTATAATAAGGAAAAAACATGAGAATAGGAACAGAATGTAAAATTAAAATATGATGAAATACAGCCTGTTTGTATAGTTTTTATACAACACATCCAAAGCTGCCTTTCTTAAGATTTTTTGATTCACATGATTTGACAGTACTGACCCGAAGTGTTCCTACTTTTTTGTATTTCAGTACTAATCTGTATTACAACGTAGACACAAAGATTTTCATCATCTCTGCGACATGAACACACACAATAAACACATCACAAAACGCAGACTGGGCTGAAGATAAGCTAACACAATGTGCTGAGGAGGACGTGGGGACTGTGTGTGCACGCTTCGGTGCAGCAGATAGTCCTCATTTCATGCAGAATCACAAATAACAGACAAGCCATAATCCCCTGCCCTCACTGTGTGTGCGTGTGTGTGCGTATGTGTGGGCGCTCTGAGATTCAGGGGGGCCAGGGGAGTAGAGTGTAGATGCCTATAAACGTTTCCTTGCTCACAGATCTGACAAAATTCAATTTCAGCTAAACGATCTGTGGCAGTCGTGTTCGCCTCCAGCGAAAAGAGTACCTGACTGAAACCGCACCAACTGGTGGCCGGATACCTGAGGTCAGAAATGGGCACATTTGTAGACTGTGTCCCTTTAAAGTAGTGACACGCCACCCAAATAAGGCGGTGGGCGATCATGCAGAGATGAACAGGAAAGGAGTAAAGAAAATAAAAAGGGCTCGTCTGCTTTTCTTTTCTGCAGCACAAGGAAACTCTGAAGTAGCTACAAATGCAAGAGCCATGCAGCTGGAGACTGACAGCTGATGTGCTGGTTCTTTTCTCAGAGCCCTGCCGAGTCTCTCCTCACGTTCAACAGTGCCATCGAACGTCAGCTTCACTTCCTGTTTGAACAGACTCTAAACCAAAGGAGGAGAGAAAGTAGAATTATGCTGGTCACGAATCTCCCAGCTGCTCCCCCGCATGTCCCTCAAAACAATTTTCCTTGCTTTTATTGTGAGAATAATTACTCCCCTTCCTGCCTTTGTCCAGGGGCAGAACGGTGATCTGTGCCTACTCCGTTGAAGATATCGACCAGGCTTTCTCCACAAGCAAACTGAAGGGCTACAGCAGTCCATTCATCGGCAGTCGCCCCGGAATGGTAAGAAAAACCAGCTCGTCCTGTATTTCTTTTTATCATGTCAATCTTACATTAAAAAAAAAAAAACCTCACAATTGGATGAGTCAGCTTTAAATTCAGAAGAGAAATGATTGAGGAGCTATTTTTGAAAGGCATGGGTTAACAGAAGGAAAGCAATTTTGCGCTCTTTGTCCACAAGTGTTTTTCTTTTACACAATTTCCCCGTCTTGTCTGACTCAATTACATTATTTCTCCTCTCAGTGCGTCCGCAAGAACTCCACAGCAGGAGGCCAGAATGACATCAAAAACCTGGGGGTGATCAGATACTACCCAGAGATTGAGGATGTCATCCGGCCTGTCGGCGTGGCGCCGCTTGACCTCCCCACAGACGACCAGATCACACACACCGTGGCGGACATCGTCCTGGCGGTCAACGATGAGCACTACAGCGTCCTGTACCTCGGAACAGGTGTGGCTTTTAATTCTTGTCCCATTTTGTGCTTTTAAAATCAGCTGCGGTGGACTTTATTTTACAGAAATCTGAAAACTGAATGAGGGACTCACAGTTGCGTTCCCAACTCGGCAGTCACTTTGTTTGGAGGCAGAAAGACTCGTATCACATTTCCAAAGCTTTCTCAACTGCGGCTAAAAAGCTGTTCAGACTGTAGCCTCGGCAAAAGTTTGTTGGGTTTTTTTTTTTTTTTTTCTCAAAATACTTGACCCTGTGATTTTTTCATTCACATTGTTTTCATTACTGGTGAAATATCCACATATTGGACTATTTGTTTTTCCACAAAAAGACAGAAACTTTGCCTCGACCTCCCGGCAGCCCATCTCCAGAGAATACGGATCCTCAGTTGGGACACAGCTGCTGTGCTGGAGAGCAGGAGGGGGGTCATGGCGAGCCTCTGAGACTGTGCTGAAGATAACTGAGTCTTTTTTAAACCTGCCTTGTGTCCCTTGACACTCCTCTCTCCGCTGACATCAGAAACACGTTGGAGAAAGTACAAACAGCCCATTCTTCATTCTTCGTGCGGTATCTCTGTAGCTCTGACCCGCTGTCGCCCACAGCATACACTCCACATCTACACCACAACCTCAACCCTCAACACACAACCTTAAACCAACTAACTGCTGCTGTATTTTTAACCCAAACTCTGTTGTGGGTTGGAGATCACAGGAGAGAACATAAAACAGACAGACAAATATCTACGGCACAATAATGTCTTCAAAGATTTATCTGTTCACACAGCAACGGTTTTTGTTTAAAGCCTCGTTTCTAGGAGACGTTTAATATTTTCGTCTAGTTTGATGCAGATGGTTAATCTGAGCTCTTCTGCTTCCTGGACTGATGAAGGAGGTCTAGAGTTTAAGAGCACCAACAGTCATTGTAATTCTATTATATATGCACTTTAAATATGTAGAATCTATCCAAAAACAGTTAGACTGAGGAAGAGATGAATAATAAATGATGACTATGAAAGAGAAAACCCATTTAGAGACAATGATGAAGAGAAGAAGGTCCAGAAAAAAAGATAACATCTTAAAACCAAGTCATCAATAAGAAACTGAAAATTTGAATAAATAATAGATTTTAACTCCAGAATGTCAGAACAATGAAACTGGCGGGATTCAGTTCTCAGGGTCTTTAATTCAGTCCGAGGTCGAAACCAGTACAGCAGTCAGGCAGGCGAAGGGCGTGAGATCAAAAGCCAGGCCAGCAGACAAAGGTACAAACTGGAATCAGATAAACTGCTCAGACACAGGGAATACTTAAAGACAATAATGCTGGATGCTGCTCTAGAAGGCAATGACACACAGGGGAGCCAGAGGTGAAGGAGACACAGGAGAAACACTTCAGGGCGGGGACTGGTGATTACACGGGCAGGAAGTAAACAAGGACTTATCAAAACAAAGCAGGAAACAGAAAGTGTACAGGCCCTGACCCAGAAGTCATCAGAAGTCATCAGTAAAATGACTGAATTCGTTCATTCTGACCCAAGATATCGTGGTCTGCAGTCTTCTGTTTCCTTCAGCTGCTTGCTGATAGACACTCAGCAACTTCTGCACTTTAATATATCAGAGCAAACGAGCCGTGCAGCTTCAGGTACTTCAGGTTCATTAGCAGGACGCGATGCAAGCAGGAGAAGACACAACATGGTGATTTGATTCGTGCTCTTATGCAGCACACACACACAAAAAAAAAAAAGGCAGAGCTGAAAGAGAAGGTCGAACTCTTTGGCTCAGAACTTATTCAGAATGATTCCGGGCCCTTGCTGGACTGTTTCTCTTTGATCAAAGCAGCGACGCTGAGGCGCCACTCGTGCCCACAGCAGTTACTCCAAAAATTGCCTCCCGCCTCAGGGAGGTTACTATGGCAACCACTGCGAGTCACACATTCATGTGTGTGTGAGCGTCACGTTGCTCTGAAGTTCACTGAAAGATGAGCGGAGTGTCATCGTTTCCCAAGCTGCTGCTGTGGAGGAAAGCTTGTCATTCATCTGTCTTTTTCTGGGTTGGCTCTATTTTTAGCCTTAAAAAAAAAAACAAAACACAACAATGTGACGTTGAAATAGACAGGAGGAAGATGGCCGCTCGCTCTGGGCTTTACTAACTGTGTCAGTAACAGGAGGAAAAGGGTACAGAGCTATCAACAGCCACAGGTCTGTGTGCTGGCCTAAAAAGAATCTGGAGCAGTTTGAGTCACAGTAATCAGAGGAGGGATGAACAGGTTGTGCTGGAGATCAGGCTGCTTCAGATCTGAGAGGAGGCAGAGCTGCACCCAACGGGTCTCCGACTCCCCTGATCCCTTTTCAGGCCCGGTTTCATCACATCCCCTTTTTTCTTCTGTTCATGCTTGCGTCACTTTAAGTTGAAGACCCCGGCGATAAATATTCAGAAGTTAAGTCGAGCAATCTGCATAATTAATTTCAGAGATGCTTCAAGTGCATCAGTGCAAATGATGAAGAGTAACTCCGCCCGCCGCCTCCTTCCCGTTTGGAATAATTCGGTGTGAGTGAATGGAGCAGGCAGATAGACGGCTCATCTTTATGGATCATTGCATTAGAAGAGTCCAGACCAATCAGAGGAGGAGAAGTAGTTAAAGCCAACGTCCACCTTCGAGGCCACAGATGCATTTTGGGTAGCCCCGGGACATTAATCTACCCTGGTGAAAGAAACTGCAATAAATATCCTTCACAGAGATGAGTTCAGAGACACAAACCACACAGTTAATCTTTGTGCTGGAAAAGGTAGCCCTGCTGTGCAAATAACTCTGAGTGCTCAAATAATAAATATCTATGGCAGGGATGAGCTCACTCACAATATGGCTCCCTCGGCCGAAGATTAGTTAAAGCTCAGGCTTTGCATTTGCGTCTGATTTATTTAGTACACTTTGAACGAACTCTGCTGCGTTTCTCCTGCTTGCTGTGTGCGAGAACGCAGAGGAAGACGACTACGGGACTGCATGTCCTCTAATCATGACAGCTGTTATGTTTTGTTGTTCTGCAAATCAATTTAAAAATAGGTGGAAGCTGTAAATATCACAGGAAGAGACAAATTATAGTTATAAACAAACACCATCAATTCAGCAGAGGTATCTTTCCTTTCACCCACAGTATTATTCAGCCGACACTTTGATTAGAGACCAGCAGCTAATGTATTCTAAATTACCAAAGTACCAACCTGAAGCTGCCATGAGCGACCGGCTGCAGAGGTCTGTCCAGACCACGACCAGATCTTCTTCGTCGAACTGCACCACATCACCTGTCAGTTTGTGAGCGGCCAGTTTGAGGCCTCCTGATTGTGAAGTAGGAGCATTTTCCCATAGAAAACAAGCCCTGAGATCACTTGAGGATACGACTCATACTAAGATGCCTCTGGGGGCACAGAACGTTTGAAACTTGGATTTCTTGATTTTAATCTGCTTAAACATGATTTCTTGGAAGCAACACCACAGAGGTAATCATACACAAAGAAAAATTCAAGGTGGCAGTCGGTGCGTGAACACAATGACTTAAAATGAGATCCTTTTGAGCTCCTATCATTATTTGAGACTGAACAAACTGAACCGAGGTCCCAAACATCGAATGTCTCTAAGTGTGAACTGGAGGCCATTTGTAATTAGCAGATATATCTATAAATAATAAAGCAAACTCTCTGGCTGCTCAGCGCTTCGAGTCTCAAGCAGAGTGACTAGACAGAGGAAGCATTGTGGGCAAGGGCACCTGGCTGTTATGGAGAGAAGAGAACATTAGTCATCTAATTTCTCCACCCGGAGACGCTCTCATCTTGTTTATTGCAGTCACAGTCGTCTGGCAGAGCGATGTATCTGGAGACTAACGCAGCACACTTTACAGTTTTTTCCCAGAACAAACTGACAGGTTGATGCCAGTTTAAAGCTCTAATTAGCTGATGGTTATGAGCCAGTCTAGGTAGTCTTGGTGAGACTTAAGCTGTAAAGCACATGCTGGCTGATCGCTGCAGGATTTGACAAAATAAATTTATGTCTTTGTCTTTTGATCACCCGCTTGCGAATAATTCAGCAGAATATATGCATATAATAACCAGCCACTTCAATATCTGTCATCTGGAAAACATGACAGACAAGCAGATTCACTGCGAGTCGTTGAAAAACGGCTCTCATCTGCATAAAACTGACTCAGTCGTGCAGCAGTTCTATTTCACTGTTGGTTTTTCCTGGAAACAGACATTTAGCTCATTTCAAGTCAAACAATCCTCCACAGTGTAACTGTTTGGTTCATACAGACGCTTAAAACACTGCATTCAAGCAAATTATGATTTAAAGCGTTGAAAACGTAACCAAAACGATGAAGTGAGGAGCAGCTGTACCACATTCATGCCTCAGTTTTGTTGCTAAAACTTTCCAATTTATCCTAAAGGTGAACTTCAATATGCAAACTAAATCAATAAATCTTTAAAAAAGTCCAAATGTGAACTTCTCTCTGAAAACTTCTGAGGATGAAGACTGTGAAATTAAGAAACAGAAATAAAGAAATAAAGCCAATTTCTCATTGACTTTTCTGAACTGTTCTTCAGTATTGGGCAAAAAAAATTTGACAGCTAGAACCAAAAGAGCTGAGTAGGCTGAAATGTTCAGTCAGCCAGCAAAAAGGTGCTTAAAGAGAGAGCACAACAAAAGTCGTATGAAAGCTTGTCAACCTCTGAGAGCTGAAAAACGGAGCAGTCGGGGTGGTGACGCCGGCGCCGTTGGACACAGGCGGCTGTCAAACATTTCTTTTCCCTCGGTAAGTCACTGACAGATTGACTACCTGAAGTGAAGCCGCTTTGCGTCGTGGAGGTGAAAGCAGCAGAGAAAGTTTCCCTCTGGGACGGATGAAATGTCAGAGCCGTACACTTGTTTCAAACCGACGTGATGGTTTTAGATCAGAACGGTATTTTCATTTGTTGTACTGCGACGCCGGCGTTGGCAGTGGCTCTAAGGTCTAACCTTTACCAAGCTGGCACCTGGGAAAAATATGAGCTTCAAGTGTGGCCGCTGAGAAACAGCTTGTTAGGAAGAAAAGGTGGCTTTAAATCTCTGGCCTGGATGGAATAACGTGTGTATTGGCTGTTGGCCTTTAGTCAGCTTTTCGGCAGAAAGAGAGAGTCGTGGTGTCGATGGCGAAGGTTTGTAGCGAAGGTGTTTACTGTAAGAGAATATGTGCGCTGAGCAAATCCTCCCCAGACGAAGAAGAAAATGCAGCAGATGCAGCACAAGTTCAGCTCCGTCATCTTTCCGCCCAGAATTTCAAACCCCCATCTTTGTGCTGATACACTGTTTTGATAAAAAGGCCTGAAAATAGCAGGATTAAAGAACCATGTGACAATAACCTGGATGAAACGGAGGGACGTTATCTCTGACCACTGAAGAAACATATTTGGAGGCAGCTTTGGGACAAAGGAAGGAAGAGACAGCAAGGACGCAGCAGCCTAATTACAAATGAGAAACTTCCTCTTGGAGGCAGCATTGAAGAAATGAAGATGTGAGATAAAAAAGGATATCACTGTAAGCACATTTTCACATTTGGGGGAAGGCAAAGTAACCTTAAAATATGACAAAAGACAAAAGTTGCTTTGAGCGTGCGGGGAGCCATCATATCTCCGGTCTGGAGATGTGGGGATGGGAGGAGAATGTTTTCATTGACGTTCACTCACTGAAAAAGCTAATAAAGAAATTCTGAGCTGCTGGAGTCAAACCTTACTGCACAAGAATAACTTTTTTTTGTGTCCAAAAGACAAACAAAAGCAGAATAATTATCTAAGTCAGCGATCGTTGTGCTGGTGTTATCACACACTTTGGGCAGGAGGGCAGGGGGGGAACTATTTCAGCTCATATCACCCAAACCCAACAGATCTGGAGATCTGTAGAAATGACAGCGCATCTGTTAGCGACCTGTCAGGGCCAATCAGAGCCGAGGACCCCCAGCGCTCTGGTTGATTGACATCCACACAGACCAATAAAATCCAGATATGTGCTGGGACAGTGAAGGCTGGAAATCTTCTCCTCTATACTCACTTTTCTGTCATCACGTCGGACGCAGCACAACTTTAAGAGTTGAAACGGGTTCATTTCTGGAGCGGCTGCCTTAAAGCTATAAATACGAATACACAAATAAATAGAAAGCCTTCCCCACAACCACAACTCCCTCATGGTCACTTAAATGTTCTGTTTACGTCAACTTTGCCCCAACAGGACATTAAAAAAGGCAGCACAGTGCCGAGCCACCTGCTGGTTTCTGCTCTTAGTTTTACACAAAAACACGATTCACGTTGAACAGAACTGTGTAGTTTTTCACATTTTCTGGTTTTGTTTGATGGCAGTTTTGTTGAAAACTAATCATCAGCAGCATGCAAGCACAAAACGGCCGTTTATTAAGCTTAATGAATCTGTTTTTAAATTAATTAGCACAAACCATTTCACATGAAAAGCCCCCAAAATAGTTTCCTGCTTTCCCAAGATGATTATCCAGATTTTTAACAGCGGTTGGAAACGATTTAGTCAAGAGAATTTTTTTTTTTTCTTTCTCTCTTTATTTTGGCACAATGTGCCAAGCCTGTTAGAAAAGCAGTCAACCGAAGGTCACAAAAATCTTAGGACATTGAATTCTCCATCTTCTCTGATGTTCTGTCATTGATCCAATATAGAGCGAGAATTTAAAGGTCAACGTTGTTTCCAGCACGAAGTCCACACTTCCTCAGCTGATTTAGGCCGCTGTGCTTCGGGCTCCGTCCGTCAGGGTTAAACAACTCCAGTCACAGTTTTTCACTTTCAGAGCAGCTTCACAGAACCTCGTTTAAAAGAGAAGAAAATCTGTTAAACTCCAGCCTGCCGTTTGGTCTTTTAGCCCTGCAGACGCCCTCATGAGTGGAAGCCGTCCAAAAAGAAATCAATCAATTTATCAAGCTGGATGGCACAACACGGCCTGAAACACAGGCAGGAACAAAGCGCACACATGTTGGCTGATGAAAACTGACGATGAATGTCAGTGGACTGCAGATCTGAGCTCCTTTCACTGTTCTTCATTCTCTTTATTTTTACAGAACAAGGTAAAGTTCTCAAAGTGCTTCACACCAGCGAGGGCGTCTTCATCATATCGCAGTACTCTCTGTTCCACAACGAGGGTCCAGTTCTCAACATGGCCATCGACTCTCAGAAGGTAAGAGCTGAGTAATGACACTAATCACACCAAAAGGAAGGAGGGAAAGCACTTTGATGTTTCTTAGTGTGAAGATACCAAATTAGGCTGCCAGATTATTTTAATATCACACTTTCACACAATATCCAAAGCCCCACATTTAGAGAGTCAGTAAAATCAGTCAAATGTTTAATGACTATCAGCAAGCAGGAAATTAATTCCCGTTGCAATTTATCGATTCATTTCTTAAATTAGCCTTTAATTGCATTCTGTCCCAAAAGCCACTGGTTTAAAAAAATTAATAACAGAAATCAATTCATCACCTTTAATGACTGTAAGAAAAAGATTTCATAGATTTTCTGGAAAATAAAAAAATCTAATAATAAATGTTTCATGGAAATATGCATTTTCCGTTCCTCCCAGATGTTCTCGAATTGAAATGGCTGAAGTTGAATATAAACTCATTAGATATTTCTCCTCTGAACTCCAGTTCAGAGGAAAAAAAATGTTGTAGCTGTTGAGCATACAAATCCAGAAGGGAGTCTGTTGTATTTCCAAGTATGATGAATAATTTGAAAATTTGAAAAACAGTATTTGATGGATTTCCAAGGCCTTTTAAAATATTTAATACAAACAGAAAATATGAATTACAAAGAATGAAGAGAAGAATGAAAACTTCTTGAATTTAGCTGTGATCCGTTTAAAGTTGGTTGTCATATTGATGATAGACTCATGAGATTACTCACCGTTGTTTTTATAAAATATAAATCTTCCAGTCGCGTTGACTATTATTTATATTTGTTTGTCGTTGAGGGTTTTCCCGCCTCATGTTGTTTCTGTAAGTCCAATCCAAAAGACGTGGGCTGATTCACATCTTTCCCAACTCAGGGCCACCTGTACGTTGGCACGGCGATGGAGGTCCAGAGGCTGCCGCTGGCTGACTGCGGTCGCTACGGTGACACGTGCAGGGAATGCATCCTTTCCCGGGATCCGTACTGCGGCTGGGACAGAGCCAGGAGGAAGTGCATCGCCATCCCGCCCGGATACAACGTCTCATCCGGGTACGACGTTGCTGCCTCAGCATCAACTGTGATCTACAGTTATTTCCAAATATAAAACTGACTGAAAAATACAATCTGCCAAGATGCATGCAGAGCTATTGTTAAGAAATTGACAGCATATTTGTCATTTGGTAATTTTTCCGGCTCTAATGGAGGTTGTGAATTTCCAATTTTGAGAAACAGCATGAAAATCAATCATGTGCTGTAATAAGCCTCTGGCTGCCTTCACCTCCTTTTCGCCGCTGAATGATTTCGTCCTTTCAGGTTTTAGGTTTGTAAAGCTATTTTCAAACGTCGCTCATTTGTCCTTTCCATTATGTCCCAACAGGGTGCTGATTCAGAATCTGGACCATTCCAACTCCTCCGTTTGTGGGGAAGCTGCTGGTGAGCCCTTATCTGCTCTCTCCCACTCTCTGTATCTTAATTAAACCCAAAGAGGAACCTTTCTTGGCCGCTGGAGTAAAGAGATGACTATCATATAATTGAGTGGAGTCCAAGAACCTGCAGGGAGATGGATGTTTTCCTTCATGTAATGTCTCGCCCCGGTCCAAAGCTCCACAGAAGGTTCCAACCTCAACTTATTGTGACAATTACGGCTCTCTGAAGGGATCGTGTCGCCTTCACTGGACGGCTCTTAATATTAACTTTTATTTCCAGGTGCTTCACACGTCCTGCTCTGTCTGGTGACAAGTTTTCGCTCTATTTTCCCAGAAAATCATAGTAGGAGACACTGAGACGTGTCCTAGTCTGTTAATTGATGTCCCAGAGCAAAGGAGTTCTAGGGCAGCAATTACACAAAACACTGCAAAGTTTCATACAAGTGTCGAGTTGTTGTTCAAGTTAATTTCATTCACGACATATTTGATTTTCAGCTTTGCGTTTCACTCGTGTCGTTTGAGTGGGCTGAGACTTCTGTGGTCCGGTCTGATCCCAGGCTGAGTCCATGGTGCTGGTCTGGCTGTTTGTCGGCGCTCTCTGTGGCCAGGCCGATGCCTCCTTCATGGTTCTGTGTGATGGAGGAGACATGGAAGATCTGAGAGGCCAAGGCGTTTGTTTCGTTTGGAATCTGGTTAGAATGAGTCTCCCTGAGGCCAGAAACTATTCCTGGCCTCTCTTGAGCATTAGGGGTGATGATGCACGACCTGCTATGTGGCACTCATCACATCAGGTGATAATGTGCTTTAGTGCTGCATGAAGCCGGGCAAATTTGCAGGAATCAAATAACAAAGCCAACTGAATCCTTATGAATATTTGCACCTCAGGAAGCCTGGAGCTCCGGGGTGGTCGCCTGCTTTTCCCAGTTAGTAATCCATCCGTGGAAAAGTATCTGAGACTTTTACAGCCAGAATTTACCGTAAACAGTCTCACTATAATTAATACCACAAATAATCTTTAACTGCAGCTACTTTGTCAGCACCGAATATTTTACATTTTGCTGCTTTTCCTCTGCAGCTCTGAAGCAACGTCGAACGTCCCCCAGAGAAGTGGTGGTTCAGTCCAACACCTCCGTCTTTCTGCCCTGCCCCGTGCGCTCCTTCCATGCCACCTACCGCTGGGAGAAGGACAACTGCATCAAGAACTACCCCTGCCTCTTTGCCGGGGACTTCTGCGTCCTGGGGCCAATCGTAGACACGCCCCTAAAGGAAGGCGTCTTCCGCTGCATGGCCACCGAGGATGGATTCAAGGTGGAGGTCATCTCCTTCAGGCTGGTGAACAACGGCAGACTCCTGGCCGCCTCCCTCGCCTCCACCTTGGGGCCGACGCTCCTGCTCACTGCGGCTGCGCTTTGGCTCCATTAACTGCAGCTAACGCTAACGCTAACCCCTCATCCTTACTGGCTCCCAATGACAGGAAAGAGGAGGAGCCGCCGTTAGGAGGTTAGGTTCGCAGAGCATTGAAGTACATGGTTGGGTTACACAGTGCCAATTCATCCTTTTTTCAATTTTTAGAAAGAGTCCTCGAATTGTCAGCAAATGACGGATTCAATTCTGTATTTTTAAATAAAGCATCATAAAGAATCTGTAGCTGCCGCAGTCTTAACGATACCTACCTTGTTTTATTCAAACTAAAGTGACTAGGAGTTACTGTCCATGGATTAACACGTTCAACCATAATTAGGTGCTTTGCAAACCTTTCCTCTTCGACTCAAAAACAAACATATCCAATGAGTTGGGCAAAACAAAAAAAAAAAAACAACCACCAATACCAGGCCAATTGTTTTTACCATTTCTCCACCTCTTTTCAAATTGACTTAATTGTGCTTATTTGTGGATATGTAAACCTTTAATAGCACTCCTCCATCTTATCATCCATCCTGTTGAACTTCATTGGTAGAGCTCATTAGTACTCCAAAAAAAAAAAAAAAAAAAAAAAAAAAAAAAGTCTGGTATTGAGATTTAAAAAGCCTTAACACTTCTGGGACATAAACTCCTAAGCACAATTTTGCAGTTGAGGCAGAATACTGCAGACTCGAGTGGACTTGGCACTATAATTAGTGCAGCTGAGTCGAAGGAACATCACGGGGAGGAAGTGTCAGCTTTTTGACAGGAAGTAGGCGGATGAGCCAGAGCTCATTCTTGAACATCACTGTGTCTCAGCATCTCCTCCTCAGACGAGGCAGTTTCTTGCATCTTTTTATCAGATGGTATCACATTGTTATTACGCCTTGTTCACAGCTTTGTCCGCTGCTTTATTTCTACCTTCTTATTCTTGTCATCTTTCCTTCCTCCTCGGATCAGAGCAGAAAATAAAATTTAAAAAGTCGCCCACGACTGCTCTGAACGAAAACTTTCGTTGAGGTCAAGAGTGGCAACTGAACCGCCCTCAGAATTAACGACTGAGTCACTTTAAATTTACATAAAAGTTCAAATTCTGTACTTTCTGTGCTGCTCTTTTATCGTGGCGGTCACCAGCAGCAATTATTTTCCAGATTCTGGGTAACGTGATAACGCATAAAGACGTGAACAAGGTGTTAGGCTTCAGCAGTTTGAATTAACACACACTTATATCTTCATACGGAGCAGATGATGCTAAAGAGAGTTAAATAGGAAATTTGCATTTCATAGTTTTCCAGGAGAAAAGAAAAAAAAAGGCTTGTTATTAGATCCGTGAAGTGTGTTCTGTATTTTATTGCTCTGCAGCTGCTGATTTCGACCATCGCTGCCTACATACATACGTGACAGTTTGTCTGGATGGTTTTGGGTTTTTATGCCATAGTTAAAACGTGATTGTAACCACTGACCTGCATTAGTGCAACAAGACAGGAAAAGGTTGGCTTTTTTTTTGTGTTTTTTTTGTTTGTATTTTTGTTCTTACCCGGCCGAACTTGGTTCTTTATGCTGTGAAACAAATGATTCCAACAAGATGCTTCAGTGATGCCCTGCAGCAACCACAGCCGGCGCTGAGAGCAGCACTTTGCCTCCTCTGATCACAGAAAAACATTTTCAGTGGACAGATTGGGAAAAAAAAGGGGGGGGGGGTGTCGAAGAGCTGTGAATGGAGCTGCAGTTCAGCGTCAGTGAAAATGCCAAAAACATTGTGCCAAAACTCATGAATCCTGATCGTGGCTGAACTATGATGTGATGAGTTATGCGTCAGATTTGCATGTTCTCCGGAGCTTTGAGGATTACCGTTCAGTAATGTTCCATAAATCTGCTCATGCCCGGCAGAAATGTCCTTATTAACTAATTAGACTTCGTGTGCCACACGAGCTGAGAACCCGAAGGCGTCGTGCAGTTCCTCTCTCAGCTCGGTTGTGTGTTGCTGCTCCTTTTCTGCATTGCACCGATGTGGTTACTGAGTGTGCCAAAAAAAACACAAAAACAAACAAAAAAAAGAGCTCACCTCATCCGCCTGCTGCTTGTTGCTCGTTCTTATCTTCATTTTCTTGTAAAATCCACTCGCTCCTCACCTCGCATATTTTCTTGCCACAACACATCGGCCTTCCCTCACAATCAAAACTTAACAAAACCGAACCTGCAGCAGCTCCGACGTGCATGATGATCGCCTCTGTGTCAGCAGGATACGAACACCAGCCGCCAGCCAAGTGCTGGTAAACACTGAGCAGAGGCCGTTCACCAATGTCATTGTGCCGCAGACATATTTTCCTGTCAACTGTGACTGCTGCGTGAGTGTCGTGAGTTGACTGCAAAAGTCACAAATCAGAAAACCTGCTATCACAAAGCCTCTGCACCGTCCCAAGTCCACACTATCGTCCTCCACGAAGAGGCTCACCTCTCACTTCCTGCTTTAACGACCATTCATTTCAAACTCCGGCTCCAGAACTGAGACAAAGAAAACGGCAGATCAGATGATCCTGAATCTGCCGTTTTCCAAGTCTGTGCAAATCACATATTACAGGAATACAAACTTCCCCATCACCAAGTGGAATAAACGCTAATATTTGATGCGCTAAGCAATATTTCCAGAAATTTATAAGAAGTGTGTTTTCTCAGAGCGTGAATTCAATTTTTCTCCAAAACACAGTGAAAGTCATTGTCACATTATTTGTCTATCAAAAGGGGAATTTCTTGACCATTTGCAGATACTAAAATGTGCCAAATGGGTTTCAAAACTACCTCTAACGTCAAATTTGAATGTTTATTTTAACATTTGTGTGTGGTGTGTGTTGGGCAGAGCCGTCTCAGCTGTTACTGATTTCAGTTCCCAGCAGACGCTCAGACACAGATCAGGTACCGGCTGTAGTGTGGATTTGGGAGACGGGGCTCGTTTTCACGCCACCAGAGATGACCTGAGTATTAAACCCCGTTGCTGTGCAGAGCTGATTGTGTTTAGGCCTTCATCATCATCATCATTCTTACCTCAACAGGGCTTCACTTTATCATCCACACTCTGAACAGCCAAGCATTTACCAACTCTCACCCTCCTCAAAACCGCAGCTCCCCTCTATTCAAGTCCTTGCTTTGAAATGGATATTCACGCGGCTGCTGTAACGAAAATTGACTTATCGCTCATTCAAATCCGTCAGCGTCAGCCAGTCTGATAAAAGGCTAATCTCCTTCAAAGCAAGCTCTTGATTTGCCTTCAGGAAACCGTTTTGGTGGCTCACGCTATCTGCTCTAAGTGAGTCAACGTGCGACTGAAGCAGGTTGCTGTTTTGTTTGCTCTGGGGTTTCTGACTGTCAAGTACTGTACATGATGTGTGCCCACTATTCTGTGTGTTGATATATACATCATTTTAAAATTAACATGCCAAACTCTATCATTGAAAAAAAAGGACAAGAAAAGAGATTTATATTGGTGCCATGCCAGTCTGATGCCATCTCATAACATGTATTTTTAAATAACAGATATCTATAGTGCAATAGATATTCATGTAACAAATCCATATTGACATGTGTTTCCCTGAACATGTGCGGTGATAATTAATAAAATATAAGTATAAAGAAGGAATGCGCTGTCTTTATTTACCTACATTTTCTATTTAAAAGCTGAAATGTAAAGAATCCATGAAACAACAGGAAACTAACAAAAAAGCGAAACTTCACGTGTTTTCTAAAAAGACGGCAGTGAGAAAGACAAAACAGCTGATCCATCAAAACACGACAGACCAGCAGAACGAGGAATCACTGAAACGGATCTCGAAAGAGGAACGACACTTTCTCCAACCAAAACCACACAAAACACTGCTGGTGTGCAAACAGCCTCCATAAATACCCTCCATCCCAAACCTGCAGCGATCTGCCCGACCGACGG